>NW_006239110.1:424288-460037 GCF_000226075.1 Solanum tuberosum
AAAGTATAGGACAGTTCTGGCAGCGTGGGCAAGACGATGTATCATCACTTAGGCTCATAGTGGTGGTTGTCAGTTAGAGAAACTCCCACAGTAATAATTGCAGAGTTCCTCAAGGGGTTCTGCTTAGTATGAATAGGGGTATGAGACTTCATTCATACATTTCACAAGTAGACTTTGAGAGGGAGCATGATATGTCTTTTTATGATATGAGAAAGTTGAGTTTGTTATCGCACTTTCTTTAACAAACTAAGTTGTTTTTACTGTTTTATAAAATTTTCTATATATTGCATCTCTTATTGTTTCTTTATATTGAGTTGAGTATCCAAAGTTGAGTATTTGGAGTTGAGTATCATTGAGTTGAGTATCTATATTAACATATCTTTGAGTTGAGTATCTTATCCTTGAGTACTTCTGAGTTGAGTAAGTTTGAGTAGTTTTGAGTATCCTTGAGTATTCCTTGAGTTGAGTAAGTTTGAGAAGAGGTAAGTATGTTTCCTTTTTATCAAGTTCATGCTTATGTTTATGTTTTAGAATTCCTCTTGCATGCTCATACATTCCACGTACTGAGCCATTTGGCCTGCATCTTCTCTATGATGCAGATCTAGGTATTCAGGATCATCAACAGGAGCTTCGTTGATGTCACATGGCGTTCGAGTTAGCTATGGTGAGCCTCCTTGCTTCCGGAGGATTCCATTTACTTTCAGTTGTTAGGAGGTCGTGGGTCTTGTCCCGACTTCCATCATTGTCATTTAGAGGCTTCATAGATAGATAGTAGAGTTTTAGAAGTCTTCATTTATTTTGTTAAATGTTTTAAAGATTAAAGTTGCCTTTTATGGCAAGTTGTATATATTTTATTATAAACAGTTTTCTTTGGACTTAAAGTTTGTATTTAAGTTTTATGAACATTTTATTTCAGTTTTAAGCCTTTGCATGCTTAAGTTAGTCTTCCGTTTGTAGTCAGCCAGGATGAGGGTTCGCTAGGGGACCAGCAATGGTTCTCGAGTGCCGGCCACGTCCAGGGTGTAGGCTCGGGTCGTGACAATATGCTCCCACAATGGTTGATGATTCTAGGGCAAAGATGAGTAAGTTCATTTCGAGTGTGTCCGAAATGTTGGTTAAAGAATGTCGTACCGCCATGCTTGTTAACAACATAGACATTTTGCGTCTCATGGTTCATGCTCAACAAATCGAAGAGGAGAAACTTAAGGAAAAGTCTAGGGAGGCAAAACGAGATAAAATCGGTGATGGTAATTTATCTTATGTAAGGTTCGATGGACATGGTCATTCTAGATTTCGACCAAGGTTTTTCGGTCAAACTTCCTCCAATGCTCCTACTAGGTTCAACAAAGAGAGAGTGTCTAACCCTAAGCCTCCAGGAGGGAATGGTAGTGGGTCTTTATTGTCTAGTTGTGCTAAGTATGGAAGAAAACATGAGGGCAAATGTCTAGCGGATTCCAATGCTTGCTTTGGTTATGGTAAAACAGACCACAAGATAAAGAATTGTCCTTCAGTTTCTAAGAATGAAAGAGATAATCGTCGAAAGGCTCAACCAAATCCTTCATCCAGTCCAAATGGTTCGGGTTCCAATGCTCCCAAGCAAAACTGATTCTATGCACTTCAGACTCGTGGTGAGCAAGAGGGTTCTCCTGATGTTGTTACCGTATGTTGAAAGTCTTTCAACTTTATGTTTATGCTTTATTTGATCCAGGTGCTACCTTGTCTTTTGTGACGCCATATGTGGCTATGAGGTTTGATGTTCTTCCAGATGTGTTGTTAGAACCTTTTTTTGTCTCCACTCCTGTTCGTGATTCTATTGTGGCTAAGAGGGTCTATAGAAGGTGTCTCGTTTCCTTGTCCCATAGAATTACTCTTGTTGACTTGGTAGAGCTTGATATGCTAGATTTTGATGTTATCCTTGGTATGGATTGACTGTACTCTTGTTATGCCTCTATTGATTGTAGAACTTGTGTAGTAAAGTTTTAGTTTCTGAATGAATCTGTCCTAGAGTGGAAAGGATGAAATTCTATGCCTAAGGGTCAGTTTGTATCTTGTCTTAAAGCTATAAAGATGATCATGTTACATGGGTAATCACCTATTTTCATTCTATTAGAGAGCATGGGTAATCGTCTATTGCCACATCATTAGCATAGCTTCTTAACATTGGTTCACTATAGGTGAGAAAGCCTTTCAACCCTAAGAACCTTTATCATGTGAGAAAACCTTTCACAATTCATGCTTACATGTGTATATGAGAAATCCTTTCAACAATAGCAATAACAACATCATCATTGATACTTCACTCTCAAAGCATCATAAAAACACTTACATAGATTTCATGTGAACATGCATAATTCCATAATTCACCTTTTAAGGTTCAAATCCCACTTTCAATCATCAATGTCTAGAAAACATAAGTTAGGTATGAGCTCATTGAAATTCATCATAAATTCATCTAATTCTATCAATTCAAGCTTGATTTCATATAATCTTCTTTCATAATCCAAAACCCACATCATATGATCATAACTTAGAAAAACATAGGGATTACATGGGTTCATAGGGGATTCATTATATCAACCTGAGATTAACTCAATTCATGCATAAAAGATCATAAATCAATCAATTGGATCAACAATTAGGAGGACCCATAACATAGAAGAAATCCCTAACTCATTAGGGAATTCTAACTTGAAAAAAGGAGAATTTGGAAACTCCATGAATGGAAGGAATCCATGGATGAAAACTATCATACCTCAATGTTGATTGCTTAACTTCAATGGAGGAATGGAGACTTGACTTGCAAATCCTAGCTTGGTACTTTCTTCTTCAACTTTTCTAAAGGGAGAAATGTTTGGCAGGAAGAACTTGATTTCTTTTGGTGAATTTGAGAGAATGACTTTCAATAGGGAAATTTGGGGTTAAATCATTTTTATATAGGGTCTTAGTAAAGGGTAAAACGACATAGTATTAGGCTAGACTAGTTAGAAAAAGACCCAACTGCCCCTAAAAATAACTGTCGACCCACTAACGACACATTTGACTGACAGACCATAGTCTGACTGACGGCCCGTCTTGTTGGTTCATCGTCTGGTGTCAAAAAAGTGGATTTAGGGGTCATGATCCACGAAATGTGGACCCAACGGTGGTCCATTTGTCGGGTCGTGGTTCATCGTCCCCTGACCTATTTTGGGTGGCCAATCATAGACCAGACCCACGGTCTGTGGCTCAATCCACGTGCCATGGCTGGCCTCCGTCGGATGGCAAAGTCCATGGATTTTTGGTGATTTGGGATTCCTGCTTGTTTTTGTCTGAAATATTTCATGGACGTCTATTAAGACCTTATTAATGGAGTCAGTTGCGCATTTTCAAGTTCAAACAAGCCCCAAAGCACGAAAATTAAATTTTGCCTATTTTCGTGTGCTTTAGTCTGTGGATTTTTGGTGATTCGGGATTCCAGCTTGGTTTTGGCCAAAAATTTTCATGGACGTCCGTTAAGACCTTATTAATGGAGTCAGTTGGTCCCGAGGGGCAAATGGGCGTATTTTCAAGTTCAAACGATCCCCAAAGAAGGAAATAAACCAATGTATAGGGATCTACACCTAGCATAAAATACCTTAAATGGAGCCATACCAATACTCGAGTGATAACCATTGTTATAAGCAAACTCAATCAAATGCAAATGGTCATCCCAATTACCCTTAAAATCAATCACACAAGCTTTCAACATGTATTCCAAAGTTTGGATAGTACGCTCCGCTTTCCCATCGGTTTGTGGATGAAAAGTTGTGCTAATCTTAACACGAGTACCAAGAACCTTTTGGAAAGATCTCAAAAACTATGATGTGAATTAGGTACCACGATCAGAAATATTGGATAAAGGCACTCCATGCAACCTTACCATTTCTTTCAAGTACAACTTGGGATAATCCTCCGTCGCATAAGAAACATTGACGAGAATAAAATAAGCTGATTTCGTAATTCGATCTACTATAACCCAAATCGAGTCATGTTGTCACCGAGTGCGAGGATGTCCATTAGAAATAGCACTCGTTTGCCTGTTTTGGAGCTCGTTTGAACTTGAAATAGCACCCGTTTTCCCCTCGGGACCACTGACTCCATTAATAAGGTCTTAATGGACGTCCCTGAAAACTTTCGGCCAAAAAAATCTTGAATTATTAATAGACGTCCATGAAAAATTTTGGCCAAAAACAAGCTGGAATCCCGAATCACCAAAAAACTAGATTTTGTCGATTTCCGTGTGCTATAGTCCAGGGATTTTTGGTGATTCAAAACTCCGGTTTGTTTTTGGCCAAAAATTTTCATGGACCTTCGTTAAGACTTATTAATGGAGTCAGTTGGTCCAGAAGGGAAAACAGGCGCATTTTCAAGTTCAAACGAGCCTTAAAGCATGAAAAATCATATTTTGCCAATTTTTATATGCTATGTCCATTGATTTTTTGTGATTTGGGATTTTGGCTTGTTTTTGCCCGAACATTTTCATGGATGTCTGTTAAGACCTTATTAAGTTAGTTAGTTGGTCCTGAGGGGTAAACGGGAATATTTTCAAGATCAAATGAGCCGCAAAGTAGGAAAATCTAGATTTTGCCGATTTTCGTGTGCTATAGTCAAGGGATTTTTGGTGATTCGAAATTCCAGATTTTTTTGGCTGAAAATTTTCATCGACATCCGTTAAGACCTTATTAATGAAGTCAGTTGGTCCCAAGGCCAAACAGGTGCATTTTCAAGTATAAACGAGCCCCAAAGTGAGAAAAATCATATTTTGCCGATTTTCGTGTCCTATAGTTCATGGATTTTTGGTGATTCAGGATTCCGGCTTATTTTTGGCCAAAAATTTTCACGGACGTTCGTTAAAACCTTACTAATAGATTCAGTTGGTCGCATGGGCAAACGGGTACAATTGAAAGTTAAAACGAGCCCCAAAGCAGGAAAACCTAGATTTTGCTGATTTTTGTATGCTATATAGTCCATGGATTATTGCTGATTTCATATTCCGGCTTATTTTTTGCCGAAATTTTTCATGGACATCCGTTAAGAGCTTATTAATGGAGTCAGTTGGTCCCGAGGGGCAAAGGGGCGCATTTCCAAGTTCAAACGACCCCCAAAGCTGGAAAAACCAGATTTTGTCGATTTTCGTGTGCTATAGTCCATGGATTTTTAGTGATTTGGGATTCTGGCTTGTTTTTTGCCAAAAATTTTCATGGACATCCGTTAAGACCTTATTAATGGATTAAGTTGGTCCCGAGGGGAAAACAGGTGCATTTTGAAGTTCGAACAAGCCCCAAAGCAAGAAAAACCAAGTTTTACCGATGTTTGTGTGCTATAGTCCATGGATTTTTTGTGATTCGGAATTTTGGCTTTTTTTGGCTGAAACTTTTATGGATGTATGTTAAGACCTTCTTAATGGAGTCAGTTTTTCCCGACTGGAAAATGAGTGTATTTTCAAGTTCACACGAGCCCGAGAGCCGAAAAATTCAGATTTTGCCAATTTTAGTGTGCTTAGTCCATAATTTTTTGGTGATTCGAGATTCCGTCTTGTTTTTGACCGAAATATTTCATGGACGCTCTTTAAGACCTTTTTAATGGATTCAGTTGGTCCCGAATGGCAAACAGGTGCATTTTAAAGTTCAAACAACCTCCAAAGTAGGAAAAGTTAGATTTTGCCAATTTTCGTGGGTTATAGTCCATGGATTTTTGGTGATTTAGGATTCTAGCTTGTTTTTTGCTGAAGTTTTTCATGGACATCCTTATGACCTTAGTAATGGAGTTAGTTGGTCTCGAGGGGCAAACAGACGCATTTTCAATTTCAAACGAGCCCCAAAGCAGGAAAACCCAGGTTTTACCAATTTTTGTGTGCTATAATCAATGAATTTTTGGTGATTCAGGGTTACGGCTTGTTTTTGATGAAATTTTTCATTGAAGTCTGTTAAGACCTTAGTAATGGAGTTAGTTGGCCTCGAGGGCCAACATGTGCATTTTCAAGTTCAAACGATCCCCAAAATAGGAAAAAACTAGATTTTGCTGATTTTTGTGGGATATATAGTCTATGAATTTTTGGTGATTCGAAATTCTGGCTTGTTTTTGGCCAAAATTTTTCATGGAGATTCATTAAGACCTTATTAATGGACTCAATTGGTCCCAAGGGGAAAATAGGCGCATTTTCAAGTTCGAACGATCCCCAAAGAAAAAAAAAGATTTTGCCAATTTTCGTGTGCTATAGTCCATGGATTTTTGGTTATTTAGGATTCTGGCTTGTTTTTGGCTAAAAATTTTCATGTACGTCTGTTAATACCTTATTAATGGATTCAATTGGTCCCGAGGGGAAAATGGGCTCATTTTCAAGTTCAATCGATCCCAGTGCAAGAAAAATCAAATTTTGCCGATTTTTGTGTGCATAGTCCAAGGATTTTTGGTGATTTGGTGATTTGGGATTTCGACTTGTTTTTTGCCAAAAATTTTCATTGAAGTCTGTTAGGACCTTATTAATGGAGTCAGTTGGTCCCGAGGGGCAAACGGGTGCATTTTTAAGTTCAAACGAGCTCCAAAGTGAAAAACTCAGATATAGTCTATGAATTTTTTGTGATTCCAGATTCTGACTTACTTTTGGCTGAAATTTTTCATGGACGTCCGATAAGACCTTACTAATGGATTTAGATGGTCCCGAGGGGTACACGAGTGCATTTTCAAGTTCATACGAGCCCCAAAGTAGTAAAAAATTAGAATTTGCCAATTTTCTTGTGCTAGAGTATATGGATTATTTGTGATTCGGGATTTCGGCTTTTTTTTAGCTGATATTTTTATTGGATGTCCGTTAAGAACTGATTAATGGAGTCAGTTTGTTCCGAGGGGCAAATAGGTGCATTTTGAAGTTCAAACGAACCACAAAGTAGGAAAAACTAGATTTTACCAATTTTCTCGCGCTATAGTTTATGAATTTTCGGTAATTCAGAATTCTAGCTTTTTTTTTGCTGAAATATTTCATCGACGTCTGTTAAGACCTTATTAATGGATTTAGTTGGTCCCGAGAGGAAAACGAGCGCATTTTCAGGTTCAAATGATCCCTAAACCAGGAAAAATCATATTTTGCCAATTTTCGTGTATTATAGTCCATGGATTTTTGGTGATTCTAGATTCCAGCTTGTTTTTTGCCTAAAATTTCATGGACGTTCATTAAGACCTTATTAATGGAGTCAGTTGGTCCCGAGGGGCAAATGGGGGCATTTTCAAGTTCAAACGATTCCCCAAGTAGGAAATATCATATTTTGCCGATTTTCGTGTGTTATCCATGAATTTTTGGTAATTCCAGGTTACGACTTGTTTTTGGCTGAAATTTTTCATGGACATCCATTAAGACCTTATTAATGGGGTTAGTTGGTCCTGAGAGGCTAACAGGTGCATTTTCAAGTTCAAACGAACCTTAAAGCAGGAAAACCTATATTTTACCGATTATCGTGTAATATAGACCATGGAGTTTTGGTGATTCGGAATTCCAGCTTGTTTTTGGCCGAACTTTTTCATTGACGTCTGTTAGGACCTTATTATTGGAGTTAGTTTGTCCGGAGGGGAAAAATGGTGCATTTTCAAGTTCAAATGATTCCCAAATTAGTAAAAATCAGATTTTGTCGATTTTCATGTGCTATAGTCCATGGATTTTTGGTGATTTGGGATTATGGCTTGTTTTTTGCTGAAATCTTTCATAGACATCCGTTAAGACCATATTAATGGAGTCAATTGGTCTCGAGGGGAAAACAGACACATATTCAAGTTCAAACGATCCCCAAATAAGGAAAAACCAGATTTTGCCAATTTTCGTGTGCTAGTCCATGGGTTTTTGGTGATTCGAGGTTACGGCTTGTTTTTTGCTGATGTTTTGCATGGATGTTTGTTAAGACCTTATTAATGGAGTCAGTTGGTCCCGAGGTGAAAACATGTGCATTTTCAAGTTCAAACGAGCCCCAAAGCAGGAAAACCCATATTTTTTGTTGATTTTCGTGTGATATATTCCATGGGTTTTTGGTGATTCAGAATTCTGGCTTGTTTTTTGCCAAAATTTATCACGGACGTCAATTAAGACCTTATTAATGGATTCAGTTTGTCCCGAGAGGCAAACAAGCGCCTTTTCAAGTTCAAACGATCCCCAAAGCAGAAAAAATAGATTTTGCCAATTTTCGTGTCCTATAGTCCATAGAATTTTAGTGATTTGGGATTCTGGCTTATTTTTGGTAGAAATTTTTCATGGATGTCTGTTAAGACCTTATTAATGGAGTCAGTTGGTCCCAAGGGGAAAACATGCACATTCTGCATAACCCAATTCTCGAGGCATCACAATAAACAACAAAACCATCAGTCTCTTTCGGTAAAGTCAACGCCGGAGCGAAAGTAAGTCTATCCTCTAATTCTTGAAAACTCTTCTCACATGCCTCGGACCATATGAACTTAGCCTTCTTTTGAGTCAATGATGTCAATGGAGAGGCAATCGATGAAAACCCCTCAATAAACCTTTTGTAGTAACCAACTAAACCCACGAAACTTCTAATGTCAGAAGGGGATAGAGGTCTAGGCCAACTCTTGACCACATCCGTCTTTTTAGGATCTACCCCAATACCCTTACTTGAAACAATATGAACAATTACGAACATGTCAAGGTATTGTCTAAACACCCTATTTATCAAATCAATAAAAGCGGCAGGAGCATTAGTCGATAGAGGTCTAGGCCAACTCTTGACCACATCCGTCTTTTTAGGATCTACCCCAATACCCTTACTTGAAACAATATGAACAATTACGAACATGTCAAGGTATTGTCTAAACACCCTATTTATCAAATCAATAAAAGCGGCAGGAGCATTAGTCAAACCAAACGACATTACTAAAAACTCATAATGACCATACCGGGTTCTAAAAGCCATCTTTGAAATATCATCTTCCTTCACCCTCAATTAGTAATAACCCAACCGAAGGTCAATCTTAGAGAAATAATTCACCCCTTGAAGTTGGTCAAACAAGTCATCTATCCTCAAAAGAGGATATAAATTCTTAATGGTCACTTTGTTCAATTGTCGGTAGTCAATAAACATACGAAGTGCACAATCTTTCTTTTTAACAAACAAAATCGGAGCACCCCATAGAGAGATACTCGGCTGGATGAAACCCTTATCCAACAAATCTTTCAATTACTCCTTTAATTTCTTAAGTTCTACCAGAGCCATTCGGTAGGGAGGAATATAAATAGGTTGCGTATCAAGGAGAAGGTCAATACCGAAGTCTATTTTCCCTTTCTGGAGGAATACCGGGTAGATCATCTAGGAACACTTCCGAAAACTCATTAACAACGGGGACCGACTCAAGAGTAGGGGTTTTGGACCTCATATCCCTCACCCTAACTAGATGGTACATGCAACCCTTAGAGATCATCTTTCTATCTTTAAGACAAGATATAAACTAACCCTTAGGTATAGAATTTCCCCTTTCCACTCTAGGACAGGCTTATTCAGGAATTGAAACTTGACTACACAAGTTCTACAATCAATAGAAGCATAACATGAGTGCAGCCAATCCATACCAAGGATAACATCAAAATCTAGTATATCAAGCTCTACCAAATCAACAAAGGTAACTCTATGGGACAAGGAGACGGGACACTTTCTATAGACCCTCTTAGCCACAATAGAATCACCAACATGAGTAGAGACATCAAAGGGATCTAACAACACATCAGGAAGCATATCAAACCTCATAGCCACATATGGCGTCACAAAAGACAAGGTAGCACCGGGATCAACTAAAGCATAAACATCAACTTGGAAGACTTTCAACATACCGGTAACCACATCGGGAGAACCATCTTGTTCACCATGAGTCTGGAGCGCATAGAATCTATTTTGCTTCGGATCATTAGACCCCAAACCACTTGGACCGGATGAAGGGTAGGGTTGAGCCCTACGATGATTATCTCCTTCATTCTTAGCAACTGAAGGACAATCTCTTATCTTGTGGTCCATCTTACCATAACCAAAACAAACACTGGAACCCGCTAGACATTTGACATCTTGCTTCCTTCCACACTTAGCACAAGTAGGTACTAGGGACTCACTACCATTTCCTCCTTGAGGCTTAGGGTTATACACCCTATCTTTTTTGAACTTAGAAGCATTATAGTAGCCTTGCCCGAAAAACTTTTGTTGAAACCTTGAACGACTGAAATCACACAATGCCTTAACAATATTTAGTGATCCAATTATGCATGCGGTAGTGAAAGCTCGAGGGTCCTCTTTCTTCTACACAAGTGACGTAGTAGTAATAGTGCTACAATGGTGAAAATTTCCTTCCCCTGCAAAATTCACCAACCACTTCTTTGTAAACAAATCCTTCATGAACTTAACGCATCCCGAATTTGTTCCAAAGCTTCTACCAACAGAATGTTTACATAAAGTGGCCAAAGCATAGATAAGAATTTGAAAAATTTACCTTCTCCTACCTACTTTTTCAGCCTATGTGGAAATGGTGGGGTAGCCTAGACATTACTTGCACATGTTGTGACCCTGCTATGGTTAGAACAACTGCATCCTTAGTCCTTTCCACAACTTCAGGGTAGACTTCCGCTTCTTCAAGTTCCATTACATCAACTGGTATTTTCTCATCAACATCATTTTCACCCTTTTCTTTTCAGATGAAACATCTTTTTCTTGCTCATTACTTGCAAGTATAGATCTCGGACGTGCTTTTCCACTCCTAGTTGTAATGGTTATGCATTGACCATCCTTCTTTGGATTTAGAATGGTACCGTTGGGAGAGCGTCGTTATTTCTCTGATTTAGTGATGAAGATAACTGCCCTAATTATTAATCTAATTTCCTGATGGATTTAGAGTGTGAGTCTATTAGCTAAATCATGTTGGGGAAATCATTTTTTAGATCTTTAACTCCCAAATCTATAGATTCAACCCTTTGCAGTACACTAGCTAACATGTCCTCCATCTTGGAGTTCCCAAACCCATTACCAACTCTATCTTTATTTCCATGAGGGAGGTAAACACCACTTTAATCATTCTTATAGCTGTCCCTAATGTTCTAGTTACATTGTTCTTGATTTCTGGACCTGTCAGCATAGCCATCTCTATGAAAGTTCCGACCTTGATTCCCATAATTATAACCTTGGTTTCCCAAGTAATAATTTTGGAAACCCCCTTGATTGTTCATATATTTGGCCTCTTCATCAAAATCAAGCTCATATTCATCATGTCGACCAGCGGCTCCAACTGCATTTACTCTTTCAACACCACCAGATAATAATAATTGGTCAGCAGATCTATTTGTGTTTTCACAGGAGCCATGTCCTGGTCATGTTCTTCTTTTCTCTTTCGCTGCTCAACTTACAATTCAAATCTGAACCCAGGGTTACCAATGTCTGACTCCCTAGTATGCCATGCCCTATTATTCTTTGACACATCATCCATAATAGCTATAGCCTTTGGGAAACGTTTTCTCATAAAAGATCCTCCACATATTGTGTTGACCACTGGCTTGGTCACAAAGTTCGGTGATCTATAAAATACCTGCTTCAAGTGTCTATCTGTGAGGTTGTGATTCGAGCATTGTTTAAGCTTCTGGTTAAACCTCCACCATGTGTCATGCACAACTTCTCCTAGTAATTGCTTGTGAATACCTATCTCAGCTTTCAACTACAACTCATTTTCTTCTGGGTAAAATCTTTCCAAGAAAGTCTCTTTCAACTCCACCCAGTTGGTGATCAATCGTGAGGTAATTCGTTTAGCCAATTTGTTGCTTCCCTAGTGAAAGACAACGAAAATAACCTCAATCGGATTTTTGTTTGGCTGACCCCATGAATCTCAGCTAACCTACAGGTTCCCACAAAGTTCATCAAATGTTGATTAGCATGCTCACCAGTTGGTACTCTGAATAACCCTTTAAGGTTCAATAGTTGGATCATAGTGCTGGTGATGGTGAATTTCACTCGATGGTGGGAGTACAATAACTCAACTTGCTCCAGCCCCATCCATACCTGGATCATCTTTATCAACATCAAAATGCACATGTTGTTGACCTTGCCTCTTGGCACTAACAGTTGTTGTTGAGGGGCCAACTCTTCTTCTTCTTCATCCTCAACTTCTACCTTATTTGGGTTGTTAACATTAGTGTTAGCACCTCTTTTTTTGCCCTCAATATCATGTCTTAGTACCTCTCTCGGTGCCTCAATTTCTTGAGCATTCACTATTCTCCTAATAGATCATGCAAGCTAAAGATCGTAAGGAATCAAAGGTTATACCTTACTTCTGATATCTCGAATACACTACTTAGGTTACTATGGAAGACACAAACAAGAAACAACAAGTAAAATTAGGAAATACAACTACAAACTGAAATAATTTCTAGTAGAATATTTCTAAACTGAATTCCCTCGCAGCGGCACCCAAATTTGATACATCCAAACGTACATTTCACTTGAGAAGTATAAAATGGTCAAAGTCAATTATACAACCCAACAAGAGTTGAGGTCGATCCCACAAGGAATGCATAAGAAATAAGTCTACTAGTTCTTATATTCAGTTGTAGTAGATATTTCCGAAAACAAAAATTGCATAAAGTAAATATTGGGTTTGTTTTAGTGTTAAAGTAACCAATTGTAACTAGAATTCAGTAGTAACAAAGGTTTTGATTATCAATTAGAAGAGACCAGGATTGCGTTCCCCATGACAATGGGAATACAACTCAGATTTTATACAACTAACAATTGTTTGATGCAAGGCATGCATTATTAGAAAGTTAAGGATACCTAAATTCTTGTCATCCCTATTAAGTGAATATCACTCATCACCTCTCGTCTTAGACTGTTTGCATTATTTACTCTTTCTTTATCATTTAGAAAACTATCCTCTCTCGGGCACAAATCTTCAAAACAAATTTATAGATTGTGGAAATCATTCATTTCTAGATTTCCTAATCATATCCTTCTCTCTTGAGCAAGTCATGAATAGAGTCAGGTTCTAACACGTGCACTTGTTAGAAAGCAATCAATACGAAAATAGAAACAAAGAATGCAAGGCATCGATTAACAGTCATTCGTGGTTGATCCTAACGTTGCTACCTAGTCATGGTTCCCACAACCCTAGTGGTGGTGCTTAGTTGCTCATATCCTCAACAAAATAATAGTGAAAAATTGATCAAGATTCAGAATTGAAAACTCACAATGATGAAAATCAGTCAGTTTCAATTAAGAATTGGAAACCAAGATAAAACACTAATCAATTATCCCAAAGATAAGCGAAAACATGAAAGCTATCGTCTTTGTCGATAAAAACTTGTCTCTAATACGTGAAATATAAAATAAAACTCTAAGTGACTATTTATAGTCTTAAAGATGAATCCTAGATGAAGTAGGAAAGCACTCTAGTCGAAGTCATTCATGGGAGAGTACACGGCCCGTTAAAGCCTTCACGGTATGTGTAAGCCATCTATGATCCTCAACTTAGAAAAATTTCTTCAACTTCTGCCTCAACTTCCCACAAGCTTACGGGCCATATAAGTCTCCATGACTCATATGAAGTCTCGTTCAATTACCCTTCAGATTTGGACTTAAACTTAATTTTCCCCTGAAGCTTCACGGACTCCTGGCCTTAAGGTCTCGTTAAATAGCACTTGGTTTTTTTCCTCTTCCAGACCATTTTCACGGTTAGATTCTAGGACCATTCAAGTGTCCACTACTCGTATGTCCCTCCATCAGCAGCTGCTACACTTTCATTTCAGCTTTTCTCCTCCAACTACATTCAAAATCTCTTTTTTCATATTTACACCAAAAGGCATGATATCGACAAAAACATGTTTGGTTACTTGCAATAATACTTTGTTTGGTGTCAAATGTGACATGAGTTCACAGTACATCAATAGGATAATTATTTTTTACCGTGACCTTGTTCAATTATCGATAGTCAATGCACATGCGAAGTGAACCATCCTTATTTTGAACAAACAACACCGGAGCACCCTACAGAGAGATACTTTGTCTAATGAAGCCCTTATCCAGCAAATCTTTCAACTGATCATTTAACTCTTTTAGTTCTATCAAAGTCATTTTGTAAGGAGGAAGAGAGATAGGTTACATATCTGGAAGAAGGTCAATACCGAAGTCTAATCCCCTTTCGGGAGGAACACTTAGAAGATCATCAGGAAACTGTTCTGAAAACTCATTTACAATTGGATCTGATTCAAGAGTAGGAGTTTAAAAATCCATATCCCTAACTCGAACAAGATAATAAACACAACCTTTAGAGATCATTATCCTAGCCTTTAGGCAAAAAATAAACTGACCCTTAGGCGCTGCATTTTCACCCTTCCATTCCAAGATAGGTTCATTCGGAACATGAAAGGTGATGAATCAGGCCCGACAATCTATGGAAACATAACAAGAATGAAGCTAATCCATCCCAACAATGACATCAAAGTTTATCATATTTATCTCTACAAGGTCAACTGGAATGACTCTAAAATTGGGCAATTCCTATAGACTCGTCTAGCAATAATGGAGTCGCCAAAATGTGTAGAGACTAAAAAATTATCTTTAAAAAATTTGAAACACACATCAAACTTCATAGTCACAAAAGACAATGTAGCCCCTGGATCAAGCAATGCATAAACATCAAATGGAAAGACTTGCAATATATCAATCACCATACCTCATGATCCTGTCGAGTCTGAAGAGCATACAATATTTTGTGATGGGGAACACTAACCGAACTAGAAGCACTAGGATAAGTGTGCCTACCATCATTACCCTTGATATCTCTTGAAGGGAAATCTCTCAATTAATGACCCGATTTTCTAAAACCAAAGCATGCACCGAATCGGATAAACATTCACCTTAATGGTTTTTCTCACATCTCTTACATGGGGAGAATTCTAAACACTTGGAGCACTATCTTGAGGCTTAGGGTAGACTTCTTATACTTGCTGAGCTTTTGAGTTGGATCATTTGATGAATTTTGACCGAAGAACTTTTGCCAAAACTTAGAATGTCCATGTCCACCAGACCTAGAGTGTGAGAAATCACCACCATCTGGTCTTGCCCTCTTTGACTCTCTATCCTTCTCCTTTATATTTCCCTCCTCTATTTATTGGGAATGAATCATTAAACTTAAGATATCCATCTCTTTGATCATCATGGCGGATCAACATTCTTTGACCACCATATCGGGCACACTCGATACAAACTTACTCATCCTTGCTCTCGAGTTAGCAACCATGGTTGGAGCATACTTGGAAAATTGAGTGAACTTTGATGAGTACTCCTTCACACTCATGTTTTTTTTTCCTTAGGCTTATGAACTCTTGAAATTTAGCTTCCCTCATCTCAAGAAAAAAGAAACGATCAAGAAATGCCCCTTTGAACTTGTCCCAATCTAAGGGACCGGCATCCAATGCCCTTTCTCCCTTCCATTGGTCAACCAAACTTGAGCAACACCTTTCAATTAGTAAGCGGCTCAATCCATCTTTTCCACCGGAGTCACTCCCATGATGTGCACAATCTGATGGATTCTCTCGATGAACTCTCATGGATCTTTATCTACTTTGGACCCATGAAATTCTGAAGGATACATTATTGTGAAATCTCTTAACCTTGTTGTCGTCGTACCCACATTTGGATTCACGATATCTACAACTTCCCTATTAGTTTGAGCGATCCTATCTTATGCCAACACTTGGAAAATGACTTTAAACTCGGCATGTGACACTTGCTCAGCAAAAAGATCAGCCAGAGCTTGAGGAACTTTGGGTTCCATATTGTCACCAATATTCCTTCTCATAGGAGCTTTTCGAAGAGACATATTCTGAAAAGCATAGAACAAGAGTTAGGAGGAAAACTTTTATAAAATTTAACTCTATCTCACGACTTTCGAGTAATGAAAGAAGTAAAGTTTCCTAAATGATGTATCGCCTCCTATTCATAAATGTGTCACCCTTCACACTAATGAATAAGACTTTATTCAACGCGGCTTGTAATAATCCTAGAACTATCAAAATGTGGCTCTAATACCAAGTTTTTCACGACCTGAATTACCCTCATAAACGTGATGTGGTAAATAGGACCCCGAGAGGCTCTAAACAAGTCACTTGACATAAGCATGGCACTATGAAAGCAATAAGACAATATGAAATGAATCACAAACTAAAAGAAGTCTAAATCATAATGGCTCAACTTAGGAGAATCTGAATACAAGACTGAAGTAATGTAGAAAAAAAACATAATGAGTTTGACATAAGCTTCTACCACATAGATGTGGTTAGGACAAAGCCCTAAACCACAAATAAGTCTGAAATTGAAATGAGATAAACAATAAAATGATAAGGTGTGATCCTGCCCTCTAACCATGAGGACTCACCACTAACAATCAAATATGAGCAATCCAATCTAGCCATGACCAGATGGAGGAACGTCGGACCTTATACTGTGAAACAATATATGCATCAATACTTTGAATGTACTGAATATGGGGAAAATGCATAAACATAAACGTGATAAAATGAATAGTTCAAAACATGATAATACATAACCAAGTAAAACATGGAAACAAGGTTAATGCAATATAAAGTCACAACATATATATAACATAGCTAAGTAGAAAATATATCTTCTGTGGGATGTTTACCATTAACCAACATAGACTATGTGAGATATAACATGGAATCCGATGTCTTACTCCCACACCGAAAAGAGATTATACTACTTTCCAAGATAAGGACCATTATCTTAAGCTTAGGTAGATCCACTAGCTAATTCATCCAATCGGGACATCCTACTAGGGAACATAGTTCAAGGATATTGGGTATCACCTAAATCTATTATGTGCTAAGTAAACTCCCAATAAAAAATCATAAAGAATAATGTTACATGAGATTCATCTTTTAGTCTTTCAAACGGTTGGAATCTAGTAATACTAATCTAATCAACAAGACTCATAAATCATAAGTATAGCTCCTTTAAAGTACCATGATTTCATCACATAATTGATGTTTAAAAGAAACTTAATCGAAAGCATATAAATCGTGATAATCTTTTCCTAAAAATACACTTCAATCGTAAGCAACCTTATTCATAAAACATGAGATACTTTATTGAAAATCAACCTAGAATCGTAGTTACTACAATTCCTTTATGCATGCATAGTTTCAAAGCTCAATTCATAATCAAAATAGGCATATAGCATGAGTTCATAAGAAAATCATTAAATCATGTTATTTGAATCAAATCATGCATAATAAGATCAAATACAATCACGTGAATCATAATTAATTGAACCCATGCAGAATTATATAGAAACCCTAGAAATGTGTTGCAACTTCATAAAAGGAATTGATAAATCTTGGGACTCAATGCATGGAAGGAAATCCATTGATGAAGTTCCCACATACCTTGGATAATCAAATCCCTAGCATTTGCAAGAGAAACCTTGAAGCTTGAAGAACCCAATAAATCTTCCTTGAGAGCTTTGGAGAGAACTTTAGAGAAGATGAACTTGGAGGGAATTTGAGTTTTCAGTGAATGAGAGGGAATGGGTAGGTTTAGGAAAGGAAATGTCATGACCCAAAGTACCCCTAGGTGTGACTTGACTAATGGGATCTCGAGAGACCCAAAACAAGCCACTTGACAAGCATGACATAAAATAAATACAATACAAGAGAATAAGAAATATAAGTCTTCCACTCATAACATGACGTAAAAGATACGAACATAGTACATAAGAGAATACACGGAATACTACTAAGTCTGATATATCTCTTCTAACATAATATGAGTGGTTGGGATGTAACTCATACACCACGTACAAGTCTAAAATTAAAAGACAATAAAAGCAATGAAAGTATCCATGGTTTTTCCCTCAAATCACGAGGACTCACCAATCCAAGTGAACAAGCTAAGCGATCTCGTCTAACCACGTTTGGGAGGAGGAGCGTCACGCCCTATTTTGAGACAATATAGGTACAAATATGTATTAGTACTATTAATGTACTAAGTATGGGAAAATGTATAAAAACATAAGCATAATAATATAGTGAACTTGAACATGATATGAATGACCAAGTAAAATACAATAAAATCCTTTAAGTAGAAATCATAAGTCATGGACAAGGTCAATGCATAGTTGAAAACCATATGCAAAGCTTTAATAAAACCTTTTGAAGAAAACCTAGTTCATTTGTGGGATATTTAAATTAACCGAAAATAAGACCACGTGAGATATACCATGGAATTCGGTGTAACCCTCACACTGAAAAGAGAGAGTTAAGCTTGACAAGGTATGACTATATCATTCATTATTCTAAGGTAGATCCACTAGCTAGGTCATTTAATACAATTCTATAGGGGGCACGTAGTTTGGGACAAGGAGATTGCTTCTAGAGACCTGACATTTACTAACGAGAGAGCCTCCATCTCAAAGTCCTCTCAATTCTAAGTAAATTCCAACGAAAACTACATAATAATATTCATATCAAATACTTGTAAAGGCAACAATTAAGACTACCAAACCAATCATAAGTTCATATTAGAGTACCTCCTTTAATACCATGATTTCATAAAATGTTCATAATAGACACTTACCTTTCTAAGAATTTAAATCATGATCCCTTTCAAATGTGAGAAAATCTTTCACAAATCATTGATACTTATTCTAAAAGCATACTTTGGTCAAGAATCATTATTTTCATAAAACATGCATAAACCCTCGATCAAATTCATAATCATAATTCATAAGTTAAGAATTGAAATTGAAGCATAAAACATGGTTCCATATGAAATCAATTAGAAAACATGTAATTGAATCAAATCATGCATAATAAGATAAAATAATAACAATTGAATCGTAATAAATTGGACCCATGAAGATTCGACATGAAACCCTAAGAATTTGGTGAAATTGAATTGGAGATTTTGTGTTTCTTTTGGAACCCATTGGTGAAGTACCACATACCTTTGAAATCAAACCCCAAAAGAAATGGAGAATAATCCTTGAACAAACCCTATCTTTAACCTTTTTCTCTTAAGAGACAATTTGGAGACGGTGAACTTGGAGGGAATTTGGGATTTGAGTGAATGTGAGGCTTCCCTTGGCAGGCCTTGACCTATGCCCATGACCTATGGGGCGTGGATTGATCTATTGGTCGTAGATGGACATCCGTAGGTCACACATTTGACAGTTTTGGGGACTGTTTTAGGGGTCTCCTCAAGGATCCCTTGGTGGGTCCTTGGGGACTCGTATCCGAACGTTTAACCCCTAAAACCCCTATTCTAAGTACGAGAACCATTTGTTTTGATTTTAATCCTCATACGACACTCCAAAACTCTTACGAAAGGCTCTAGAACTCACTAGTTCAACTTGCTATTTTTCCGGGGTGTTACATTTTTGACTACCTGATCAAGTATAGCTCTAGTTTGTTGTTGCTTCCCAATATACACGCAAGTGTACGTGGTCGCTCAAGTAATATAGATTCTTAAAGAAACGAGTTATCGTTCCCAAGGGACTTATGATCAATTTATATTTAACACTCAATTCTATAAATAAAATAAAAGTAATTGTTCAAAGAGATGGTGATGATTGTTTAACTACTATTCCTAATTATGCAGTAAATTAAAACTAACTAATTGCGAACGACTTTAAGATAATGTTTCAGCAAGTAAAAGACAATTCTAAGGCTGCAGCATGCAATAAATCTCATGTATCAAATTCTCGGCTTATAATTAATTTTAGTTGTCAAGTTACTGGTTTACAGGGTTAATTGTATGAGTCGGGTCTCTTGACCTCTAGTCGCCTACTCTAGTTAGTTGTCTAACTACATTGTTGAGCGGGATAAATAGGTCTAACTGGCGAGCATTTATATTTCATCCTGTTTCGTAACCAAGCAAATTGTTCGTCTGGGCGTCACTCCTAAACACAAAGCAACTCAACTCAATGGATGATCGAGCTCTCTATATTCTCTGGTCTATCTACCCTCTCCTCTCTAAATTTTAAGAATAGAAAATAGATTTATGTGGTGGTGATCAAGCATAAAATACTAAAACAAGAATATAGAAGTAACTTAAAAATGACAACCAAGAATTAATTCATAAACCTTAAATATTCAACATTCGATTCGTAGCTATAGCCCCAGAACTAGGGCGTTTAGCCACTCATACTATTAGAAAACCACAAAATACAATTGTTCATGTGATTTCCAAAAAATAAAAGAGTTAGAAGATCGAAACCTATTACAAATGATGAAACTTGCTCTTGCACACCAAAATAATGTCGAACTCCTTACAATATTGCCCCAAGGGTCTATTTATAGATGATAGGAAAATTAGAACCAAATTCTACTTCAACCAGGAGTCCTATTTAATCTTGTTTTCGCTGGAAAAGTCAGGCAGAGATTAGGGCGCCGCGCCTAGCTTGGCGCTCTGAAGTTTCCTCATTGGAGCGTTGCGCCAGACAAGAGTCCTAGAAGTTCTAGCCTTGGCGCGTCGCGCGCCTCTCAGCACGCTTGAGAAATGCTTTTGAATTTTGGCCCTTGGCGCCTCGCACCTCTCAGCGCGCCTAAGAAGGATCTCTGAAGTTCCACCAGTGGCGCACCGCGCCAACCAGTGCGCCAGCCACTGGTGATTTTTGCCTTAGCCATTTTTTCGCGTTTCTTTGCTCCTTGTTTCTTCGTATCAACTCCAATTCCCTCAAGAGTTCCTGAAACAACTAATCATATGTTTTAGTACACAATCATCACAAGTTAACAAAATCAAGCTAATATTCTTAGAATTATTCTTTAATTCAATCAAAACATGGGCAAATCTCAACAACTTAGGCATATAAATACGCCTAAGATCATCTTCCACTGTTCTGCTACAAGTTTCTCAAAGAACGTTATCGGTAGAGAAACAACTTGACCTACAGTTGATGAAGATGGGGTTGCATGTGTTGTCCTCTCTGTAGGCTCAATTTTTTGAGCACCACTAGCTAGAGCCTCAACATCTTGTCTCAACCTCTGTCTTTGAGCTTCAAGTTCTTGTGCATTCACCATTTTTCTAATAATCCGTCTCAACCCGTGATCGTAAGGAATCAAATGTGCTCTCTTACTTCTAGTGTTTGGCATGCACTAGTTTACTCACCTCTAGATGAAACAGACAAGAAACAAGAAGTAAAATTAGAAAATACAACTACAACTGAAGTGATAACTAGTAGAGTATTCTGAATTGAAATTCGCCGGCAGCGGCGCCAAAATTTGATACATCCAAACTTACACCTCACTTAAAAAGTATAAGTTGTCGAAGTCAATTATAGAACTCAACTGGAGTTGAGGTCGATCCCATGGGGAATTTACAACAGAAATAAACTTACTGACGCTTATATTCAGTTGTGGTTAATATTTTCGAAAGAAATAAATTGCGAAGAGTAAATATTAGGTTATTTTGAATTCAAGTAACCAATTTCTGTTAAATTTGAATGTTAATAGTAATAAACAATAGTTTCAAGATTTGATGTTTGATTTAGAGAGACTAGGATTGTGTTTCTCATGACCATTAACTTATAACTCAAATTCTATATGAATAATGATTTATTGTCAACCTCATACGTTCATAAGAAGTTATGTACATCTAAACGCGTTTCAGCCCTATTAGATGACTTTCACTCTTCTCATATCGGTCTTAGAGTATTTTGAATCTTACCCTTGCATACTTGTTAAGAGGATTATCCTCTCTCGAGCTCAAATCTTTAAAACAAGTTAATAGAATTCGTTTCTAGATTTTCCTAATCATCACTTTTCTCTCGAACAAGTGATGAATACATGCATGTTCTAATGTGTGCACACATTAGAAAACATCCATCATGAATATAGAAATAACATATGTTGAAACACTCTGGAAAACGATAGGGTGAGCTAGAGCCTTACATAATGGTTAATATCCTAAAAATGGTTAAAACAGTGTTTCTAGACCTAATCTAATGTAACTAACTTAGTTTGGAGGTGTTAGGGAATAAACGTTAAGAAACGGCCATGACGTCCGGAAACTAGTCATTTGAACTAGTGAGTTGTAAGGGTCTTGTCGTTGAAGTTTCGAGTGTTGTTTGAGGGTGAAAACTTGTAGAAAAGACTCTCACACTTAGATGGGCATATTTAGGGGTTAAACGTTCGGGTACGACTCCCTAAGGACCACCCAAGGGGCCTTTGAGGAGGACCCCAACATCTGCCCAAAAGTTGTCAAAACAGCTTCACCTACAAGACCCAAACTATAGCCAGTAGACTGGTCTACGGACCATAAGTCTTGGTCATAGCTTGGGACTTAGGTTGGGGGAATTTATCTCCCCAAAGTGTAGTCTCTGAATGGAACGACGGAGGGACAGAACGGTCTGTAACTCCACCTACGGTCCGTAGGTGGAGGGCCGTAGGTGCTGCCCAATTTTCAGTTTTGAGTTTTAAGTTAGGGGTCTTAGTTTTAGTTAGTTATTTAATGAAGGGGTTATGGGAGGTTGGTTAGTAGTTAATTAACCTACTATAAGTAGTTAATAGACCCCCTAAACTAAGCCTTCAAAACAAGTCCTCTAAAAATAGATTTTAGTTTTAAGACTGAGGGTCAACTTTAAATGGTAATATCTCATAGCTGAAAAAGAATTAGGTGAGCCATTACCTATCCAATGAAAGGTCTCTGAGTCCTCTGTCCAACTCCACCGAGTTTGCCCAATTTGGATCTCGGAGTAAAAAGTTATGGCTGAAATAGTGAAGCGATGTCAGTCCCAGATCCAATCGATGGACCCAAACTATGAACGGTAGATCAAACGACGGTCCGTAGGTTGGGGTCCGTAGATCTGCCAGTTTTGTGACTTTAAGTTGTAAGTTGGGAGTTTGGGAATTAAGTTAGTTAATTAATTAAAGGCTTAGGGGGTCAGTTAAGTGGTTAAATAACCTCCTATAAATAGTTAATAAGACCCTAAACTAAGTCATTAACCCAATTCCCTCCCTCTCAAATATTTCTCTCTCTACAAGTTCCTCCATTGAAGAACAAAGAAGAGATCAATCTAGGGCTTGAAGATGGAGTCTTTCTCATGGGATTTTGATGGGAATCTACACCTAAGGTATGGGAGTTCTTGATTCTTGATTAGCTATCACCAAGAAGCTCTTTCAAATATGTTTTCAAAGTTCCTCAATTTCTAGGTTTTCACTCAAAATCGTGGGTCACTTTCTAAACTCGATTCCATTGATCTAAAATGATTATTTATGATTATATATGAATGTTTGTGGATGAATTTTATGTAATGTTGTTGGTTTTTGAACAATTCCCCACAAGACCCATGATTTCCCTTCTTTCTCAATCAAAAACCCTAGCATGTATTGAATGTTGATTGAATGATGACAATCTAGTATGTTTACATGTAATTCATATTGTATTGTGATGTTATCCTACATGATGAATGAATGTCAAAAAACTAGGGTTGAATTTTGAAGAAAGCCTTGAAGGGCAAAGGTATGAAGGGTATGCCTCATTATGGGGATTATGCATGAGAATGTGAATTACTTAGATATCAATGATTCTATCTCTATTGTATTGTTGGGATGTTGATGAAATGATCCTATACCCTATACCCTATACACTTGGTGAGGTATGAAGTGTGTATGTATGTTATGTTATGATGTGATCATGTATGTTATGCTATAATGTGATCATGTATGTTATACTATGATGTGATCATGTATGTTATGCTATGATGTGATCATGTATGTCATGTTATGATATGAACATGAATATTGTGAGATGATTATGAATGTGTGTTATGTTGAATAAGAAGCAATTCTCATGAACACTATATGACTATTATATGAATGAATATTCTCACATGATGTTGGTTCTATGATGAAAGGCTATTCTCATCTTTGTAACCTTGAGCTATATGATATACAAGGGAGTGAGTCCCTAAGATGTTCTTTATGAACTAATGCCTAAGTAAAGACTTAAAAATTACTTAATGGGTAGTTTGAGCTTAGCACCAAGAGAATATGTATATGGGATAGGACTCCTTCACCAAGGTGTAAGGTTTCCACAAGAAAGGTCTCATGAGGTGGAAACTACAATGCTATTTAGCATAAAGAGGGTTTCTTGAAGCAACCTCCTTATCCCTTAACTATGTGTCATCATAGGATTTTTAGTTAGTAGATCCACCTAGATGCTACGATGTACCAATGTTCTACCTTGGCAAAGTTGAACACTCTCTTTTCAGTGTGGGAGGAAGACACCGGATTCCATAGTAGCTCCCATGGTCTATGTCGGTTATGGCAAAGTCTCCCAATTATGTAAGAAGGAACTAATGAATGAAAACAACTATGAAAAGAGATATGAATTCTAACTAGGATTTCTCAAGGGATATCATTTAGTATAGGTAAGGGTATGGGATTTTACCTATACATTGCACAAGTGAGTCTTAAGAGGAGTTCTTGTGTGAGTTCTTCATGTATGGAAAGTTATAAATGATGTGAAGGTTGATTTCACTTATTATGATAATGTTTATGTATGTGACTACACTTGTGTCTTCTTGATGGCTTTACTTAGTACATATGGGGGTATGGGACTTCATATGTACATTGCACAAGTGAACTTGAAATAGGATCATAGGTGGTGTCTTTATGATATGATGTTAAGTGAACTCAAGTATGTAAGATATGAACAATGGCATGATGTAATGTTAACTATGAGCATGAATGTATCTTTACCTTATAGTATGGATTGATAATGTATTCCATTGAATTAGTTTTATGATTGACTTTCCTTGATATGAGCTAGTGTTTATGAATGACACCTTACTATGTGTATGAACTATGGATAAGACTAATGTGTGATAAGTATGAGCATGGTGATCCAAAGGTAGTACTTAGTGTAGATAAGTTTATAGGGCTTTGTCTACACATGGCACAAGTGCAACCTAAGGTTACTTATGTGATTACTCTATTATGATGTAGTGACCTTGATATTTGACTATGCATGAGTATTATGTCTTGTAATGAGTGATATTGCAATGAGACTATGTTTAAAGACTATGCTTATGGTGATGTTATTATCCTTTGTGCTTTGATGAACTATATGTGAGATGTTTATGACTTATGTTCTCCAACTCTTTTAAAGAATGATGTTCAAAAGTGCATAAAACATGGTTTCAACTAAATGTCCCTTTTAAGCATGTTTTAATGGTTTTTATGCATGGCTTCCATACTTGGTACATTTTGTGCTAACCCCTTCTTCTACATTTTCTACAAAGTGTAGGGTTTGGAGATGTGGTGTCATATACTTGGAAGATAGGTTTCTAAGGAGATTGGGAATGAAGACTTGGGGAGTCCTCATAGTTTCGAGGATGAACCTACCTTGTTCACTTATGTCTTTACTTTATGTTTTTAGATTATGTAAGGGACGTGTCCCTAAGTTTGTATTAAAAAAAGAGTTTTCTATTCTAAATGTTATAGATGGTTTGAGACATAGTGTCATAGTTTCTCTTATTTTATAAAGTCTTCGATTGTAAAGAAAAGTTTTAAATTTTCCGCTATCTTCATATGCTTTAATGTTCATGACATGCTAAGGGCTTGTATAAGACCTCTGAGAGGTCGAATACGCCGTGTTACGACTAGGGGGTGCTCTTGGGTCGTGACATATGTGATTATAGATCAAAAGTTACTCATGTTTGAATCCAGCGTTAAGTTTTAGTCATGGTTCCCACAACCCTAAATGTGGTGTATAGCTGCTCATATTCTCAATGAAACAAACAATAGATATTATTTAAAGCATGATGAAGTAGACTTACAATAATTGCAAAACTAAAAGCTTCTTGATTATGACAACTAAATCAAGATCACAATTTGATCTAAAATGTTCAACCAAAAGTGTGTTCAAAATGGAAACTCTCGTTTCTCCACACTCAAGATGTCTCTGTTTTTTTATGATAAAAACCAAATAAACCCTAAGAAATTTAAAATAGTCTTAGAAAAGAGTCCTACATAGAGTAGGAAACATCATAGTCGACTCAATTTACAAGCAAGGAAACGGCCCGTGAAGAAGTTCACGACCCGTTAACCCCCTCGTGAACCCACACTTAGACAAAAAGTTGTCAATCATCACTGCAAATTCTTCACGAGCTACTGTACGACTCGTACAATGCACCATGGTCTGTCTAGGGCCTCATCTCGTTTTAGATCAACCTCATTCCTTCTAGATCACTTCCATGAGAATCTTTACAGCTCGTACAGTGCACCACAACACGTCTCATGCCTTGTCTTGTTATACCTTAACTTCATTCCTTCTATCAATAGATTCTAAGTATTTTTACCTGCACATTAGCAAAAGAACCATCATATCCACATAAACATGCTCGACTTCTTGCACTAACCCTTTGTTTTGGGCTTCAAATGTGCTATGAGTTCATGTCACATTAGTGTTACAATTATGTTGAAATTTGACATAAGAGTATTATGTTAATTTTTTTGTTTTAAATTTAGAATTTATGTTATATTTCAGTTTCATTTGTTTTAGTAGTATTGACTTGAGATTTCACATTGTACGTCATTTATTTTGTAGTTAGACTTGATATAATATCATTTTTGTCAAATATTTTAATAATTTATGACATTTAATTTATAATATTTATCTTTTTGTTAAACATGCATTTCATGATATTCATAGAAATTTTGTACTTTTAGTTTTATGATTAATTCAATTGAAATATGCTAATTTGAAAAATACAAATCAATTATTTTTACATGATATTAATTAAGAACATATGTTTAATAATTAATATATTTGCAAAAGTCAATATATATCTTAAATATTTAATTTAATATCATTTATAAAGTTCTTTATTTTTCTAATATAAATTTTATATAATTAACTTTTATTTTTAAATTTTAATATAGGGCCTATTTAGAAGGTCACCCTGATAATTGGATTTGGTATAATTGAGTGTAATTACACTGTCTGTCCTATTTGGTTGACCATTGACCATGTAATTACCTGGTTAGTAGGTAATTGAATGTAATTGGCAGGGTGTAATTACACTCTCCAATTCACACAGGGAGGATGTGAATTGCTATAATTACAAGCGGATCACTTTATAATTTCTTCATTTTTTATTTTTTTCGTTTTAATGTTTTTTTATTTTTATTATTTAAAACTATTTTTTATTATATTATTCTAATTTTTTTATCATTTATATTTCATTTCCTTCTTATTCTCAACATTTACTTCATGTGATTCTATGCACGTTTTCGTATTATCTAAAAAATATTATTAATATAATTTTGTTGGTATTATAATTTTAAAATTAAAGTAGAATTCACTGTTGGATAAAGTTATGGACTTACGTTTTTTTAATCATATTTATGTATGTTATGTTGAAATTTGACATAAGAGTATTATGTTAAATTTTTTGTTTAGAATTTAGAACTTATATTATATTTTAAATTTCATTTGTTTAGGAGTATTGACGTGATAATTTACATTGCAAGCTATTTTTTTAAGTTAGACTTGATAAATTATCTTTTCATCAAATGTATTATAATTATGACATTATATTTATTGTATTAATGTTTTTTGTCAAACGTGCATTTCATGGTGTTCATAGAAATTATGTACTTTTAGTTTTTATGATTAATATAATTAAAATATACTAAATTGAAAAATATAAAACAATTATTTTTTATAATATTAGTCAAGAACACATGTTTATTAGTTAACATATTTTCAAAAGACAATATTTTATCTTAAATATTTAATTTATGTTATAAATTCATTGAATGAGTGGATTGTCTATTGAGTTAATACATGAACAACTATTCATATTCCCTAGGTTCTATGAACCTTTTTGGATAAGAATGTATCTATTTATTATGACACTTAATATGGTGAATTTTCGAGTGACTTCTCAACCTATAAATAGGGTTGTTCTTTCACCATTGTAAAGACAACATGAGAGACAAGAAGATATTTGAATAAGATGGTCTCTATATTCCACTCCCCATATCTTTTGTCTATATTGTTTGCAGTATATTACTTATATTTTACAACACGTTATCAGCATGAGACTCTAGCCGATTGAGAGTGAGTTTTAGTTTTTCATTAACTCATGTTCTAGTTGATCTCGTTATGAGAATCAAGAGGGAAAAATGATAACTACTGCAATTAAGGTATTGTATGCACAAAAAATTAGGTATGTATTTTCTAAAATCTTTTTATGATTTAGAATACATTAGTGTTCGGTCACTAATATTAATCAGGAACCAAAGACATATACTACTATTGGTTGAATATGACATGTTATACAAAATTTCTTATATGGAAGAAGGTATAAAGTTTTAATAGCGTGAGTTTGAAAAACTCAAAGGGGGAGTCATGTTGTACTTCGGTCTATTATATTGTTGGTTGAGGGTAAGACGATAGATTCATGTTCTATTGCACCAAGAGGGTAAGACATCAATTTGAGTTTTGATGCACTATGATGATAAGGATTGGGTTCAAGTCCCATAAAATTGTGGCCTAACAAGCCTTATATGGATAAGACATTGAGTTTGAGTCCCAATGTGCCATAGTGATGATATAATGATTGCTAAGACTTTGATGAAAAGTCATGAAATTCGTCCCATTGAATTTGCTCCATTCCCTAATGCGAATGTGGTAGCAGTACTGATAAGTTTGAAATCCGCCCAATTGCTCCATTCTGTCATATGAATGTGATAGTAGTGAATCATAAGTCTGAAAGATGACTAGTGATTGAATGTATGAATAAGGGCGTTGATGGATAGAATTATAATAGTCATTATTGTGGTAATTATAAAAGGAAGAACATTATGGGTTCTTCAAATAGTCCTTCAAAATGTGAAGGTAATTTTTATCATCATAATGGTATGAAAGGTTATTGGACTCATGGTCATTGTGCGACCTAATAATTTGATAAATTTATAAAATTCCTCCATCTAAAGAAAGGAAGATAAAGTGGTGGTACACTTGACCTTTCAAAGTGATGTTGAGGTAGGTCATGCAAAAAATGATGAATTTCAAAGGCATGACAATGTGCTTATAATGAAAATTTATGAAGCACATGCATATAAATGATTAGTCCATTCCTTGTAGAGAATGTGACTTGTGATAAGTATCATGCATGCTCGACTATTCTGGAAGAGAATGAGTCAAGATGTGATAAAATCACTATGGGTTGGATAAAAGTCACAACTTACCTTTACAAGAGGTTTGAGAAAAATAAAGATCAGTTGGCATGACCGGTTGGCCATTCCGGTCCAATGTGATGTAAAAGTAATTGAGAATTCACATGGCTTATATGATGAAGAAATAAAAGATTCTTCAAGAATTCTCTTATGTTGCTTGTTCTCATGATAAAATAATCATTGTATCATTATACCAGTTAAGGTTGGAATTGTCTTTCCTTATTTGGAACATATAAAAAGGTGAATATGAGCCTGTTCTTCTGCCATGTGGACTGTTTGCAACTTATATGATAGTTGCATTTATGGGATGGTCACATGTGCTTTGTTGTCAACTTACAAGTTGGTTTTTGTAAGGTTGTTTGCTCAAATTGTTAAATTAAGTGCACGGTTTCAAATTATGAAATTATATTGATAATGTTGGTTGGTTTAGCAAAAATTGTATGCCTCCAATTATAGATAAGCTATGACTATGAGAACAAAACTCCAAAATAAATTTTGTATGAGATGTGTTTATTTAACATGTATGCATCAAGCCAACAAGAGTTCCCCATCATAATTGGTTCAGGGTCAGGAACCAAATATTTTCCATCTAAAGTAATGTTAGATTTTCTAACATTAGGGGGAGAGATAATTGACAGTTGAAAATTATGAGATGAATTATGAATTATCCAAATCCTCGTTAAAAAATGTGAACTTGAAGTTCAAGAGATAATTCATTTGTATAATGTTGCAAATTAATTGTCAGATAAATTTGCTGACCCTATGTTATAATTCAGTTGCAAATGCTCAAATGAGAAGTCCTTAAAGGACATAGTCTATGGTACGCCTGAAGCGTGATAGACCAATCGATTCCTAATGAAAAACTTCTTAAGGAAGGAGAGGAGCAAATGATCAAGATGGTCATGATAATGAGGCAAGTGCTTTGAAAGGAGCATGATGACATAACATTTCATAAATTCTTGTCAAAGGTTCGGGTACCTAAAATAACAAAATATTAAGAGATCTCGATAAGTTATGTCGTATTGGAATCGAGTCAAAAGATCGTCGATGGTGTCTTTGATATGAAGTAACGCTCAATGCTACAAATGATGACGAGGATCTTGAATTCAAATCTGTCATATAATGTGGACAGATAAATGATTGGCCAAATGAAATGCACAACATAAGTATATTATGTTTCACTTTGAAAAGTGATGTTTTGGACTTATAGTCCAAGGATTAAGATATAATGTCAGTGGGGTACAAATAAATTATTGTGCGGAAGTATAACCGTAAGATATAAAGTACGATTTGTGCCTAGGGCATAAAGGGTTTTTTGCAAAAGTCCCAACATTATTAAATGAAGATATATTCTCTTGTGGTGGATGAAATGAAGTTTGTTTTAGTCTGGCAATAGATGAAATACTTGAATATGTGTAATGAATGATTTTCATGTCTAGCTAGACGATGAATGTTATATGAAAATCCATGAAAGATTTAAAGCAATTCCATTGAGTACCCTAATGGTTGTGAGATTGCTTAACATAAAGAAAGATCAATTTCAATCTCATGAAAATGATTGAAAAATATCATGTATTAGTGCAAATGGTGCACATACAGATTATTGATTATGCAAATGCCGGAAACTTTGTGGTTTTTCCTTGAAAAGAGATATTCCAGCCACCATGTATGAAGATAATGATGCATGTATAGTTCGATTGAAGGAATGATACATCAAATGAGACTGGATAAAATGCATTTCACCAAAGTTTTTCTTCACACATGATCTTTAACAAAATGGTGAGATAGAAGTTCAAAAGATTTGTTCAAGTGATAATCTTACAGATTTATTGACTAAGGCATTACCAACATCAACATTTGAGAAGTTGAGATATAAGATTCGAATGTGTTATCTCCGAGATATCAAGTAAAGCTTTCACCAGAGGGAGTGTAATACACGTTGTACTCTTTTCCTTAACCTTGCTTTTGTCCCAATTGGGTTTTCCTGGTAAAGTTTTTAATGAGGCAACACTCAAAGCGTATTATGAGATATGTGTACTCTTTTTCCTTCACTAGGCTTTTCCCACTGGTTTTTCCTAGTAAGATTTTAACGAGACACATTATCAATGCACATCCAAGGGGAGTGTTATAAATTCATTGAATGAGTGGATTGTCCATTGAGTTAATACATGAACAACTATTCATATTCCTTAGGTTCTATGAACCTTTTTGGATAAAAATGTATCTATTTATCATGACACTTAATATGGTGACTTTTGGAGTGACTTCGCAACCTATAAATAGGGATTTTTCACAATTGTAAAGACAATGAGAGACAAAAAGATATTTGAATAAGATGATCTCTACATTCTGCTCCCCATCTATATATATATATATATATATATATCTTGTCTATATTATTTGTACTATATTGCTTATATTTTACAACAATTTATCATTTATAAAGATCATTATTTGTCTAATATAAAATTTCAATTTTAAATAATTATTTTAAAAAAAATAATTAATATAACCTTATGAATTATGATTACAACTTGTGCAATCAAACAATACACTTGTAATTACATTGTGACAAACAAACAGGTCAGCGTAATTATGTGTAATTACTCGGCTGATAATTACTATATAGTAATTACACCAATTTCAATTACCTGATGACTTTTCAAACAGTAATCTTATGATTATAATGTGCTAAACAAATGTGTTTCAGTGTAATTACTAAGCTGTTAGGAGAAAATGTGTATATTTTATTGAAAGAAGAGGGGAGGTTTCGTAAATAATTTTCACCTTTTCGTTGGTGAAATAGAGTGTCAGAAGTATGCGTGGGGAAGTGGAAAAGAGCAATCGATTTCATTCCCCTAAAATTCAATTAAGTTTTGATGAGTGAATTTTCAAAATTCCCTCCTCCAAGTTCCAACTCCAGCCTCTAGGGTTTTTGTTGCCATGAAGCGCGACTATTACGAGATTTCCGACGATGAATGGCCGGAAGACAATTCCTTCAATCCTTCTCGCGTCCTCAAACACAAGCCTTCTGCTCCACCTCCTCCTATCGAGTCCTTCGCATACTCCAACAGCACCAATCAAAATACCTCAAAATCCTCCAATTTCATCCAAGTTTTAGATAGTTCCTCCGAAGAAATCGGACTTGGAAATGCCTCTGAGAATTTGGAGGACGATGATGCTGAAATTGAATCCACTATCAACCAGACCAACTGCCGTGCCCGCCGAAGATTTGTGGTGGATGATGAAGAGGAAGGATTTAACTCAAATGAAGAGGAGGAGGAGGAGGAGTTTGAGCTTTCCGACAACCAGGAGAGTGAAAAGGAGGAGGATGTTGTAGGAAAGGCATTGCAAAAGTGTGGGAAAATATCTATGGAGCTTAAGAGAGAGCTTTTTGGTACTGCAGCTGCAAAATGTGATTCCTTTGTTGAAGTGGAGGAGGCTTCGTCACTAAGAATTGTCACTCAGGTATGATATTTGAACTAGTGCATAACACTTCTAGTTTTGCGTTTAACTATTGTAAAATGCTGTATTTTTGTCTCTCATTGAAACCTTTTTCTTTCAAGGATGATATAGACCTGGCATGTGGAGAAGAAGATTCGGATTTTAAGCCAATACTAAAACCTTACCAGCTAGTTGGAGTCAATTTCCTCCTTTTGTTGTATAGAAAGAAAATCGGGGGAGGTACTTCTTTATTGTAATTTTTTTATTTGGTATATTTGTAGCGTGGAACTGTTGTGTGAGTGCATGATGATTTCTCAGTCAAGTTTTTAGGTGCTACTGAAGTTAAACTTTTAAGAGTTTTTCTACCTAGCGTAGGTCATTGTGTTTTTTGATGACAGGTTATTGCCAAATGTTTGTCTGAGTTCCTTGAATAATTGATAATAACACAATTAGCTTGCAACCTCAGTTAACATTTTCCTGTCATTGAACGAATATTCTTATCATCAAAATTCAAAATACATATAATCTGTTTAATTGAGGTAATCATTGATAGTCTTTAACAGTTCCCATTTTGTTCTTAAAGCTTGAGAACCTCAAATTTTGGGGGTGATATTGATGTCTAGGTTGATTGGAAATAAACAAGAGTAACTCTGATATTATCAACCACAAATTTAGTAATTGTATGGACATCATACTTGTCTAGTATATATATCTGAAAAGTGCCTCTTCCCCCTTTCCCCCATGGGGCATACCACCTACCTCAGGGGAAAAAGAGAAAAATCCACTGAATTTTTGGTCATTTCTTCTAAGTTCAATTAACCTGGCTAATAGAGGATGGTATGAAGTAGTGAAGAAAGGTTCAAGTACTTCATTCTTTTAGTGTCTTGGAATTAGTCGTACAAAGTGATTAAATTGAGATGCTAGATGTCTTTTTATTATCTTTAGATAATGTACCATTACTGAGATCAAATTTCCTTCCAACTTGTATTTACAAAGGGATTGTTTAATTGGCCACAAAAACAAAAATAATTCTAGATAATATTCCGCATAAGTAATTCATTATTTGGTTATTCTAGAATAACGAATGTAGTGTTTGTTTGACGGTATTAAACTTCATATAGCTAATGCAATATTTTGTTGGTTGTATTAAACTCAGTGTATCTAATGCCTGAACTAGTTATATCTGAACACATGTTACATTATGTGGGATAAAATATAGAGTTGGAAGTGTATTAGCAATACATGAATGATAGTATTTAAAGGCAAAGATGACATTAAAGTAGGCAATTTGTGCAACCCTCTACCTGAAGTGATAGCTTTTAGCTAGTTTAGTGGGTAAGATAGGTGCGCTTCAATTCATGCAAGAATGGTATGGTAGTGGTCCATTGGCAAGCTCAGAGCTTTGGTCTAGTGGTAAGAGACAATGTTATTAAAAGCAAAGCACAAACAAACTCTAAGATCCGTTGGGGATTTAAGCCACATCTGCAAATTAAGCGTGAGTTTTAATGAAAAAAGGCGCAATGGGAGAAAAAAAACTTATATATAGGTTTAGTCCAAGATTAATTATGATAAGCATCAATGATGTAGGGGTGATAATGGTGTCTATGTTAATTGAAAATAAACCAGAATAACTCTGATATTTTTAACCACAAGTTTAGTAACTGTATTGGCATCATACTTGTCTCATATATATATATTTATAAATATAATATTTATATTTATTTATCAAAAAATTGTCTCTCCCCCCTTTCTCCCATGGGCCTGCCATACCTTGTAGGAAAAAAAGAGAAAATCAACTGAAGTTTTGGTTGTTGCTTCTAAGTTCAATTGACCTGCTAATAGAGGATGGTATGAAGTATTGAAGAAATGTTCAAATACTTCATTCTTTTAGTGTCTTGGAATTGGTTGTACAAAGTGATAAAGTTAAGATGCTACATGTCTTTTTTTTTTTTAATCTTTAGACGATGTACCATTATCTAGATCAAATTTCCTTCCAGCTTGATATTTACAAAGGGGTTGTTTGATTGGCTGCAAAAACAAAAATAATTCTAGATAAAATTCCACATAAGTAATACTCTTGTCATAATTTTTATGACACACTTTCCTTTATATCTGTGAGAAATATAGGAAAAGAATATTATTGAATTGTATTTCTAAATAGTTACATTGAGACCCTATTTATAGACACTACATTGGAATCCTTTTCCAACTAGGATTCCTATTCTTATTCCTATTCCTATTCCTATTCATATTCCTATTCTAAGTAGGAAATACTTATTTCTATTCTAACACTCCCCCTCAAGCTGGTGCATACAAATCATATGTACCTAGCTTGTTACAGATGTAATTAATACGAGGACATGTGAGGGACTTGGTGAAGATATCTGCAAGCTGATCATTTGACTTCACAAATTTTGTAACAATATCTCCCGAGAGTATCTTTTCTCTGACAAAGTGACAGTCAATCTCAATGTGCTTAGTCCTTTCATGAAACACTGGATTTGATGCGATATGAAGAGCCGCTTGATTATCACACACAAGTTCCATCTGATCAATTTTGCCAAATTTTAGTTCTCCCAGCAACTGTTTGATCCAAACTAGCTCACAAGTTGCTGTCGCCATTGCTCGATATTCTGATTCTGCACTAGATCGAGCAACCACATTCTGTTTCTTACTCTTCCACGACACCAAATTACCTCCTACTAAAACACAATATCCGGATGTCGAACGTCTGTCAGAGGGTGATCCTGCCCAATCAGCGTCTGTATATCCAATGATATGCTCATGGCCTTGATCCTCAAAGAGTAGTCCTTTACCGGGAGCTGACTTTATATATCGCAGAATACGAACAACTGCTTCCCAATGACTATCACAAGGGGAAGTCATAAACTGACTTACAACACTCACAGGAAAAGAGATGTCAGGTCTAGTCACTGTGAGATAATTCAACTTTCCAACAAGCCGTCTATACCTTTCAGGATTACTAACCATGTTAAATTAGGTCTTAGGCCTAACTCACACCCCAAAAGCTAGCTCAAAGGGAGGAGGATTGCCCAAGCCTTA
>NW_006239110.1:463595-502950 GCF_000226075.1 Solanum tuberosum
CGATCGGCGCGTGAGAGCGCGTGGGGTGATGTTTTCCGGTGGTTTTGGCTGGGGTTTGGTCGCGGGGGCTTTCCGAGCCTCGTGGTGGTGTTGGTTTTCGCACAACACCACAGAAAGAAAAAAGAATAGCAAAATCAGATCCAACAGTCACCGGAAATTGACATAGACATACGGTGACTTGTTTGTTCTCACCAATGCTTTGATACCATGTGAGAAATATAGGAAAAGAATATTATTGAATTGTATTTCTAAATAGTTACATTGAGACCCTATTTATAGACACTACATTGGAATCCTTTTCCAACTAGGATTCCTATTCTTATTCCTATTCCTATTCCTATTCATATTCCTATTCTAAGTAGGAAATACTTATTTCTATTCTAACAATATCTAAAAAAGAATGACACATTTTTCTATTTAGTAATAATTTAACTTTAAATGTATGTGTTACTCGTAATGAAATGATTTTTAGTCACACAAACATCTATTACTTATTTTAGATCACAAATTTTAAAGTCTTTTTTTTTCTTCACTTTTTTAATTCGGTGCCTAGTCAAATTGCCTCATATATTGGAGGGAGTACAATATTTGGTTGGTCCATTAATAACTAATGTAGTGTTCGATTGGTGTATTAAACTTCACATAGCTAATGCAATATTTTGTTGGTTGTGTAAAACTCATCGTTTCGAATGTATGTACATGTTATATTTTAACACATGTTAAAATATGTAGAATAAAACAGAGTAAGAAGTGTAATAGCAATTCAAGAATAAGAGTGTTTTTTGAAGGCAAAAAACTCTTAATGTAGGCATTATATTCAACCCTCTACCTGAAGTGATAGCTTTTAGCTAGTTCAGTGAATAAGTTTCATCATCAAAAAAGCTAGTTCAGTGAATAAGATGGATGCACTCCAACTCATGGAAGAATGGGACGACAGTGGTACATTGGCAAGCTCAGAGCTTTGGTATAGTGGTAAGAGACAATGTTATCAAAAGTAAAGCACAAGCAAGCTCTAAGATCCATTGTGATATAAGCGCAAAGCACAAATAAAGCGTGGGATTTAATTGAAAAAGGCGCAAAAAGAGAACAAAATACAAATATATATGTTTAGTCCAAGACTAATAGTTAATGTATGAAAGTATTGGAAAAGAATATTATTGAATTGTGTATCTACATTATTACATTAAGACCCTATTTATAAATACTACATTGGACTCATTTTCCAACTAGGACACTACATTACAATCTTTTTTCAACTAGAATTCTATATACTATTTTTATTCCTATTCTTATTCCAAGTGTGATTCTATACACTATTCTTGTTCCTATTCTTATTCTAACACTCTCCCTCAAGCTGGTGCATATAAGTCATATGTATCTATCTTGTTATAGATGTAATTAATACAAAGACCGGTGAGGCACTTGGTGAAGACGTCTACAAGATGATCACTCACTAGTCTTCACGAATTTTGTAATAGTATCTCCTGAGAGTATCTTTTCTCTAACAAAGTGATAGTCAATCTCAATGTGCTTAGTCCTCTCATGAAATGCAGGATTTGATGCAGAATGTTGATTAGACCCAAAATGATCAGTTCCACTATGAGTCCTGCCAAACTCCTAAATTATTATGCTGAATTTTTGAAACCAAGCTTGAGAAGACTAATTCTGACCAGAGTGATCAGCACAATCGACATACGTCCAAACCAAGCTTGAGAAGACTATTTTAGACCATAAAGTGACTTGTGCAATCAACATACAAGACTACTAAACTCCCCTTGAGCAACAAAATCAGGTGGTGGCTCCATATAGACTTATTCATCGAGATCATCTTTGAGAAAAACATTCTAATGCTTAACTGATTTAAAGGCCAATGGAGAACGACAATCATAAATGGAAAAAGGCGGACATATGTTAGTTTAATCATAGGATAGAAAGTATCACTGTGATTCAACCCAAATATTTGAGTTTACCCATTTAATGGCACAAGTAAATTTGAAACGGAGAGAACTCTGTTGGCAAATCATTTGCCAGAAACAATGCAACGGTCACGGGAAAGTGCTCGAAATCTAGTATAAAATATATTGATCGTCTCAAAATCAAGAGATTAGTCGATATTGAACAAGAAATTTGTTAGAAAATTGACTGGACTGGTTCATGTACTGACACGATTGATAGAACCCTAGATTTGCCGGGTGTGAGGGATTTGCGATCGGCGACATTTCTTGGGCTTTGGTCGCCGGAGGCTGTTGGACCTTGAGGTGGTGTTGGATTTCGCACAACATTGATAAAAATTGGAACTACGTAAGTCATATTTGAGGAGTCATCGAAAAGATGCACGGAACTACGCAAATCAAATTTGAGGAGTCATAGAAAGATACACGATGCTATGCAACTAAAATATAAAAAACTTGTCCGGAAAGATGCATTGTGCTACACAAATTAGATAGAGAAAGTCCACTAGAAAAGATGCACGGTGCTATACAAATTAGATAAGACAAAGTAATCATAAAAAAGATGCACGATGCTACACAAATTAGATATGAGAAAGTAGTCATCGGATAGATGCATGGTGCTGCGCAAATTGGATATGAGAAAGTAGTCGCTTGAAAGATGCATGGTGCTATGCAAATCGGATATAAAAAAGTAGTCATCAGAAAGATTGCACAGTTTTAAACAAATCAGATCTTAGAAGCCATTAGAAAGAAGCATTGTGCTACTTTCTTTGTCCTGGATGCTTCTCAAATTAGTCCTTCTCAGCATGATTATTTTTCATGTATATAGTATTGCTTCAACTTTTGCTAACATAATCATTGGCCAGACGGACGGCTATATGAGTTATAACTGCCCGTCGGCTACGGAAGCACTTTCAATTCTTTATCAGGATCGTAGAAGCTTTGATACCATGTGAGAAAGTATTGGAGAAGAATATTATTGTATTGTATATCTACATTATTACATTGAGACCCTTTTTATAGACGCTACATTAGACTCCTTTTCCAACTAGGACACTATATACAATCCTTTTCCAAGTAGGATTCTATATACTATTTCTATTCTAAGTGGAAATATATATATATATATATATATATATATATAAAATCTTGTTTTCCAATTCTCAAAATAAAATAAAATATATATATTCTTGTTCCTATTCCTATTCTAATAGTTATATATATATGTTCTTGTTCCTATTCCTATTCTAATAGTTATAAGCATGAATGACAAATATATGAACAAAGAAATTGATTTTTCTTAATGATTAAGTGAAATATCAATTGTTTAGTGTCGCTTCTTCAAAACAGGCTCATCGGCAAGGAAAAGTATGCCTTAAAACCTTGATGATGACATTGAACTGCACATAAAGTGAGGCAAACCGCTCCACATGTTTTGAACCTAGCTTCAGAATATAGGTGTGCCTTTGATAATGCTAGTAAGAGGGCAGTACGTGATGTGTGGGTCCACTATCCATCAAGTTTCGAACCGTACACCACTAGCCCTCTGTAGTTTATCAGTTATCTAAAAACCAAAAGTAGGCAATCTCTGAATGACAACCTCTGTATTATTTCAAACCATATGACAATCCCTTAATTGTTATTCACTTCATAACAATCTTCTCAGTATTAGTCATCACACAAGTGATCCCTGTATTATAATCTCTGCATAATTGGTTGATGGATCGAGATCGTAAGTGTTCCTCAATATCTAAGTAATAAGTTAAAGCTTAAAGTACATTATTCCATTCAGTTTTAAGTTATTCATACAAAATAACAAGACTGTTGCTACTCCATGTTTTTTATACTGAGTCTGATCTGTTTTATATGCATTAAAAGTACTTCCCAAAGGTTTACAGGAAAACTACTCGTTTCCTATGCTGGTTTACAAGGGAAATTCACATCACCTAAATAGCCTTTATATTTTTCATGAACATGTTTCTAGCGTATAGCTAATAGTCATGACCAGCATTTTGTTTGCCTGTACATATAGACATAAAGCCTAATGTTTCTGACCAAGATATGCTACCAATAATCAAATTATAGCTTGGCAAATGTACATACATGCATCCCTGTTGTGGGGTCTTGTACTTCAACTTTAAACTTTTTGGGGCTGGTTTGTGCAGCTATACTGGCTGATGAAATGGGTCTTGGTAAGACCATTCAGGTATGCACAGTTCTAGCTTTTTATTTCTCTGATTGATGCAGGTTATTTCTTTTATTTTGACTTTAAGTGATAGGTAATGATGGATTTATTCTTCATTATTAGGCAATCACATACTTAACATTGCTGAAGCATTTGGAAGATGATCCTGGTCCTCATTTAATTGTTTGTCCTGCCTCTGTTTTGGAGAACTGGGAAAGAGAGCTAAAAAAGTGGTGTCCGGCATTTACTGTGATCCAATATCATGGTTCTGCACGATCAGCTTACTCAAAAGACTTGAGTTCTCTTGCTAGGACTGGACAGCCACCTCCATTTAACGTTATCCTAGTGTGCTACTCGCTTTTTGAACGACACAGGTTTGCACATCATTTTATGACCTTCAGTTTGCATTGAAGTGGAATGTACCATCCAATTGTCTGTGGTTATGGTATGTTCTAGTCATTTATCACTGTAAGGTGTTTTAGATTTCATATTTTTCCTTCAGCATGAAACCTCTGCTATATGCCTCTGAAAGAACTGCTAGAAGAAATGCATTCAAGTAGCCCCAGAATTATTATTTTTTTGAGAAGGAAAAAAAAAACATCAGTGACTGAAGATTAGATTTTATATTCCCAAGCTGGTCAACTTGCAAAGGCTAGTTGGATTAATGGTCTATGCATCTCAATTTTTATCAGTGGAGGCAAATCCATTGTTAAGAGCCTCTGTTTTGTTTGCTGAAAATCAAATCTCAGTGTCCTATTCCTGAAGATACTCTACTGCTGTTCTTTCCATTGTAGAACCTCTCAATTTTGAATTTCACCGCTTGAAGGTGAAAATTGAGGCAATGGGAAAAGCAAGTCTTTGCCATTTCTTGGAGATTTTTTTTTTATTGAAAATTAAGGCAACAGAAGAATGATGTTGTTGCATGTCAAATTATCTTAAGGCTAAAGATGACAGTTTCACTGTATTTTACTACTAAATATAAGAGTCTAGAAGCAGGTGACATGCCTACTTGCTGATGCATTGGCGATTTTGGTATTTCCGAATTTTTTTGGTTTAAAGATGTTGTATTCAGTTGTCTTGTGCGTACTTTCTCTTTCTTGGACAATAAAGTGCATAAGTGACTTTGCTGAAAATGTGGGTCCTCACTTGGATTTCTACACTATGCGCTTCATTTGCAGGCTTTTTGAATGACTCATCAAAAAAGTGGGATCCCTTTTAAGCTTTTATGTGACAGTTGCAGCTTTTTCTTGTCTCTCTCATTGGTTTTTTTGTAGTATATCCTACAATAATAGCTTCGACGTGTCTCTGTAGTTGGTGTTAATGATAAATAGATAGAGAGATATTGGTAAAGGATCCTTTTTCTTCAAAATTACTTTTTTAGTTAGAAATCAATATTTTCTTATCAAGCTTCATTTTTTAAAAGTTACAACTGATCAAATTTTGTGATAAATAAGGAGTAATGTCTTAAGATACAAGTATGACTAAGTAACGCCACTAACTGCAATTTTGTGGTCAAATTAGTTAAATATACTTACAATTGATGAAATAAATTATGCATGATCTTTAATTTCTAAAAAGAAACTAAGATAAGTATTACGTTGTCAAAAAGGCATTTTTCTATGTATTAAGTTAATTATGAAGCATCAAAATTGCCAAGATGATTTTATAGTACATACATGATTATTATATTTCAAGCAAAATAAGGATAGAAAGAGTATTTTATACCACATCTATGTCCATGTTATATGACACAATAGACATATATTTACCATATATATGAGACATTATGATTTCTAATAATACCTAGAGTTTGAACTGCATATTTCAAACTTTATAAATATCTTTTGGAGTATGAACCATGTTAATACCAACTCTAAGAACATTTCTGGAGGCTCTGTTTTTCAAGTTGTGCATATATGTGATGTTTTTAAGATTTTCACGTTTTAATCTAGGGGTATATGATAGTTTAAATGATGTTTTCAGATTTTAAAAAGTAATTAAAGTTCAATTAGTTTTGAAATGTTAGTTAAGGTTTGTTTAGCATTTAAAAAAGTGACTAGTAACATATTTCTTTCAAAAAAGAAGCAAGGTCACATAAATCTGAAACAAAAAAAGATACACTATATCATAAGTTGTTGAATCCCTGCTGTCAAAACTTCTATCTTTTCACATGTTACTTTATAAAAAGCGTCATGAAATATGTTGAAAGATTCTTATAATTGGATAGAAATAAATTTATTAACATATGTTGGGCCCGTGCTAACATGAGCTCCGGCATCTAGTCTTAGTGTATGAGCTCACTTTTTGGATTCCCTGTATATACTTGCACTTTAGTCTTAAGTGGGGTGTTAATCTATTTAAAAGTTTTCCATTCAATCTATTTTGATTTCTTATTTTCTAGTATATGTTTGATTATGATCTTTACTTAAGAAGACGGAATTTGCTTTCCAAGTGGTTCAAACTTGAAAACGATTTCTTAATATAGAAAAAATCTTTAAACTTTCATATTTGTTGAAAAGAAGTCTTTAAACGTTCATTTTTGAATCAAGCCTAGCTCTGCTTTGAGAGCTTTTTTTTTTCTTTTTTTTTTGATGAGCCGAGGGTCTAGTTGAAACAACCTCTCTACCCCACAAATGTAAGGGTAAGTTCTGCGTACATCCTATCCTCCCCTGACCCCACTTGTGGGCTTACACTGGGTTTGTTGTTGTTTCAAATGAAGCATAGCTAGTATGTACATATCTTTGTCATTGAGGCTTAGACCTGTGTCTTAATCTTGCAGTGCACAGCAAAAAGATGACCGCAAAATTCTGAAGCGCTGGCGTTGGAGCTGTGTGCTAATGGATGAGGCTCATGCTTTAAAGGATAAAGGCAGCTATAGGTGGAAAAACTTAATGTCTGTTGCACGTAATGCTAACCAGCGATTAATGCTCACTGGCACACCACTACAAAATGATTTGCATGTATGATAGCTGTCAACTCTTTTGTTTTAAACTGCTAAAGGATTTGTCGTTTATAATGCATTTGTACTTCTTATATGTATGTTATCATATGTCAGAATTAATGTTTGTTAGGGACATTCTTTAATGTGAGTTAGAGCCTGTTTGGATTGGCTTTTGGCTTATGACTTATAAGCCAAAAGCAATAAGTTAGAAATTCTAGTTAGTGGCGTTACTTAGTCATACTTGTATCTTAACAATTATATATTTTTTCCTCATCTTTTCTCATTTTGCCATGTTTGGATGTGATGAAAAAACTGTCAATATTTAAGTCCGACGAGACATTTTAGCTCTATTACACTTGATTTCCTGAGTAGATTCTATTGGTGATGAGTGCTCATTCTCTATTCTCTTTTTTTGTGGATAGTAGGATAAGTCATTCTAAATTTAGGGTTTTGAAGTTTTTATCAACCACAGTTGAAACTCAGATTACTTGGCTTCTCAAACAACTTTTAATTTCGATTGTTGGGTAGCCTGATATTTTTGTTGCATGGCTTCTCAGCAGTACAAGTGAGTATTTTTATTCCATGGCTTCTCAGTAAGTACGATTAAGTATTTCTATTCTATGGCTTCTCACTAAGTACAACTAAGTATTTTTATTGCATGGCAGTAAGTAAAATTTCATGTGTTTGCTGTACATTTCTCAGTAAGTACAAGTACCTTTGGCATATATACATATATATATATATATTTATTTTTTAAAAAATATCTTTTCTTTGCTATTTTATTTGTAATGTTTCTTTTGTGCCATATCTGCTGCTTTGGCCGCTGTTTTCACAATTAGTGCTTATCTTTATGTTTGATTATGTGTTGTTCAGTTAGTGGTTTTCTATTGCAGGAACTGTGGTCAATTTTGGAGTTTATGATGCCTGATCTATTTGAAACAGGAGATGTTGACTTGAAAAAACTATTGAATGCAGAAGATAAAGAGTTAATTGCTCGAATAAAGTCCATTCTTGGACCTTTCATTTTGAGAAGATTAAAATCGGATGTGATGAAACAACTGGTACCAAAAATACAGATGGTATGTATTTTGTTCATTCCTTGTTTTCTTTTTTCCTTTATGGTAGCTTTTCCATCTTTGGTCTATTCATGTTTAGACTTCGCTATTCATGGGTTTGCCTGTAATCACTACAACTTTTACATGTTCGATTCAGTATATGAGAGTAAAGAACTTTCTGCTGCAGGTTCGTTATGTTGGCATGGAGAAACAGCAAGAAGATGCATATAAAGAAGCGATTGAAAGCTACCGTGCTGCATCTCTAGCTCGTGTTTCAAAGCAACCTGTTAGTTTGAATAATGCTGCTGGTGTCTTTTCGAGACGACAAATTTCCAATTATTTTCTTGAATTCCGCAAGGTGCTGAAGCTTCTTGATCCACCTGAATTATTATTGTCAAAACTCCTGATTTTTGACCAATGATGCTATGGTTTCTTCAGATTGCAAACCATCCTCTGCTTGTGAGGCGTATTTATACAGATGATGATGTTGTTCGAATTGCTAGAGTTATGCATCCCAAAGGTGTCTTTGGTTTTGAATGTACAGTGGACAGAGTAATTGAAGAGCTGAAGAGCTATAATGATTTCTCCATCCACAAGGTATACTTTCTTTTATTTCACTCATTTTTCTTCTTACAAACGTATCTGCTTGCATGCATTAGGTTAATCATGGCTTCTTCCACACTCCCCTATTCCAATTTGTTTGTCATAGTTTGGCTCAACACGAAGTTTATGAAAGAAATTAAAACTTTTAAAGCTCATGTTCTTAAACATGTGATACACTTGAACCTTGACCTTTACACCTAGGCTCAAGCAAATTTCCTGGGTCAGATTAAATACGTTGAACGGTTCAAACCTTAGCCCAAAAGTGCGGGGCTTTACAATTATTGAGCTCTTTATTCCTTAGTTATTCTGGATGATCACTTGGATTTGTATTTTTCTATTATTTGCAGCTTTTACTTTATTATGGCGATAGTAATAAGGGAGTGCTGTCAGATGAACGTGTTATGATTTCAGCTAAATGTCAGGTTAAATTCACAGGCCTTCTGATTTCTTGTAGTCATTTTAAGTTCTACTGTATTTGCTCAAAATAGTTCAAGTGCTCCATGTGCAGGAATTAGCCAAACTTCTCCCTTCATTAAAGCTTTCTGGTCATCGAGTGCTTATTTTTAGCCAGTGGACATCAATGCTTGATATCCTGGAGTGGACCCTAGATGTTATTGGTGTTACATACAGGCGCCTGGATGGAAGGTATTAACATGTTACTTTTTCTTATCTGATCCTTCTTTGGTGCCTAGCCTTTTGAGTGATTCTTCTAAGTTCTAGCGCATGCTGTTTCACAGCTATCTCATCCTCAATGACACGTTAGATGTTTGTCTTGAGGAAGAAATAACTTATAATGGAGTAATGGACCCAGTGGTGTACACAATATTTTGCTAGCAGTCTCCATATTTAAAGAAGAAAACAAATAAACTAATTAATGTAATACCATATATTTTCCCCTAAGTTTGTTGGGACGGGCTTTGGCTTACTGGTTTAATTGAAATTTTTATTTCCGAGGAGGTCAGGAGTTCAATCCTTTACAATCTCCTTACTTGCAAACAAAAAAGGCTCCAAAATTTGCCAAAAAAAATTGATGCAGCAGAGGATAGAACTCAAGTCCTCAAGAAGGGCATTCAGGCAGTTGATAGAACTGGAAGCTTTTATGGCAACCAGGGTCATCATTCCTTATATATACTTTACGTTTTGTGTATTATTTATCTACCTATTTATTAAAAATTTAGGAGGAAGTGGTGTTACGTGACACCGCTTGGTATAACGTGGATACGCTTCTGCGTGGGACCAGGTAAATGAGTTGCTTCTATAATCAATATCCATCATTTCAATTTGTTGACGGAGACTGGAAGGATATTGTATGCTTGAGTGGCAGCTGATTGATACTCCTACTGAGCAAAATTATTGTCTCCAAGAACTTTCTAATCAAGTTCTTATTGATAAAGAGAGATATTAAAGGCTGATTGGACGGAAACTAAAATAGAATCAAAATGCTCCCAGGCACCTGTCCTGAGGTAACTCTCTCCCCTGCTTCCTAGTGGGGGAGGGTCTCTTTTTCTGGCACTCTCTCGCCGGAACCTTCATTTCCATTCCTTCCCTTTCATTACCTTTCTTAACTATTACCTTACGTGATAGTTTTCCGAGATTCAGATCCTTCTTTCAGACTTTGCAATGGGTGACAATAGGATTTATTTCAATGCTGGTTTTAAGTCTTTCGACCTCACTAAATGGAGCACTGGCAGCTCTGTGTGGTTTGAATGGGTTGAGAGGAGTAGAAAGATGATGAGGAGATCTTCCATGAGCAGCAAAACCATGGAATGGATCTGCTTCACTCTCAGAGAAGCTTCCAGAAAACAATCAGAAGATGGAAAACTGCAGAAAGAGAGGCAGAGCATTTCTGTACTAGGAAACATAATGAACATGGAAGATTTATAAGTATCATTTCCATCAATAATGGGGGTAGGTCCATACTGGTCATCCTAGAATTAGCCTTGAATGCGGGATGGCACGATATAGCATTTAAAATTGAAAGGTTCATTAAATGCTCTAAAAGAATGGAAGTGCCAGGACCTCCTAGAATAACCAAAGCCAACTACCCTTATGCAAAAGCAGTTAAGGATAGTAAATGGCAATCAAAGACTATAAAGGAGGCAGAGATTACGAACAATGCTAGCATTATTGAAGTCTTCACACATGCTGAAGACCAAGAGAATGGGCTTCTAGAAAGATGCCTAGTAGGTCATCTGGAAGGACATATGAAGGAAAAGCCAACTTTGCCTGAGATAAGAAGATGGTCGTCAACACTCTGGAAAAAGGCATTTGGAGTTAACATCTATGAAATATATGGAGGTATGTTTCTGTTCGAGTTCCCTAACATAAACATGGCAGAACAAACCTCCAAGGGCAGTGGAACTGGAAGAATCACAGATTCAATCTAGAATGGTGTAATTCGATGGTGGGTTGTCTCCCCAATAATACTCTGAAGATGGAAACATGGATCAGAGTTGTTGGAATCCCCCTTCATCTCTGGTCGGGGAGAGTATTTCAAGAAATCGAAAACTTATGCGGAGGTTGGGTGGCCACTGAGGAGGAAACAAAACTAAGAAATCATATGAAGTGGGCAAGAATTTTAGTTGCAAATGATGGAAGAAACATTCCCAAAGAAGTTTCAATCTCCAGAAATGGAGTAATATTCCACTTTCCGATATGGGTTGAGTGCCAAGTCAAAGTAGAGTTATAACCGGAATCTTTGCAAACTGAAAATAGAGTCGTCGGAGAAGATAGAGCACATAAATACCCAGTACATGCCTTTACACAGCAGTTTGAAGGTGGTAAAGGTTGTGGTAAAGTCGGTAGTAAAGCCTGTGGAAAAGTACAATCCCATCAATTTAGGGATTTTGCATCAGAGGAACAAGTGGATACAACTGTAAAAGGAAGAGAAGGGGGGCCACACGTGGGACTAGGGCTAGCAAGGGGACGGGGACTGTGGGACGGTACGGGGGATGCCTAGGCCGGGATTCGGCCGGGACCGGGATTGGCGAGACAAAAATACGTCCCATCCCGTCCCACTATATATACGGGATGGGACGGGGTTTGGCGGGACGGGACGTGGGATTTTTTTTTTATATGTTTATTTGTATTGAAATTATATGTTATTGAATAACATTTTTAGTTTATTTGGTTTTCAATAACATTTTTAGCTAATAAAAAATGCTTAAGTTTTCAAATTTCAAATTTCAAGCTTCAAGTTTCAAGTTTCAAATTTGCGAAGTTCAAATTTGTATTTTAAATATTTTAAAGTAATTTAAACTTGAATTTTTTTTTTTGACAAAGGTAACAGTATTTAAACTTGAAATTTCAAATGTCAAATTTCAATTTTTAAATTAAGTATTTTAAAGTTAGTTTAGTATATATGTAAATATGTATGTATATATTGAAATTAAAATGCAAGACAATAGTTGTATAAAAAAGACTTGAATAAAACCTTCAAATTTATTCAATAAAATCTAATTGCAACTTAGAACTTAGAAGTTACAATTTACAAATATTAGTGGAGTAATCTACGCAACCACCTTCTAGGAAGGGTGCTGTTTCAATAAGTTCAAATATGTAAAACTAATTATTTCAAATTTCAAATTTCAAATTTCAAATTTCAAATTTCAAATTTCAAATTTCAAATTTCAAATTTCAAATTTCAAATTTCAAATTTCAAATTTCAAATTTCAAATTTCAAATTTCAAATTTCAAATTTCAAATTTCAAATTTCAAATTTCAAATTTCAAATTTCAAATTTCAAATTTCAAATTTCAAATTTCAAATTTCAAATTCAACTTTCAAATTTCAAACTTCAATTTTCAATTGTATTTTAAATATTTTAAAGTAATTTAAACTTGAATTTTTTTTTTTGACAAAGGTAACAGTATTTAAACTTGAAATTTCAAATGTCAAATTTCAATTTTTAAATTAAGTATTTTAAAGTTAGTTTAGTATATATGTAAATATGTATGTATATATTGAAATTTAAAATGCAAGACAATAGTTGTATAAAAAAGACTTGAATAAAACCTTCAAATTTATTCAATAAAATCTAATTGCAACTTAGAACTTAGAAGTTACAATTTACAAATATTAGTGGAGTAATCTACGCAACCACCTTCTAGGAAGGGTGCTGTTTCAATAAGTTCAAATATGTAAAACTAATTTTTGTTACAAATATTAGAGGAGTAACTAATTTACGCAGTCATCTTCTAGGAAGGGTTCTGTTTCAATTAGTTCTCGGATGTAATCTAATATTTGTATTCTCCTTTAAAATTCAATTCTAATTGTCGTATCATATCGACGGTAACATCCTTCGGTGTTGGCAAACTTGCTAGAAACTCGTGTGACTCTAATTCATCATCACTAGATCCAATTAGCGCATTAATCCAAGCTTCTTGTTTGGAACTTAACTTTGGCAAATTATAATTCCTCCTCTCGATGTTGACCCAATCTCTAAATAAAACTGATGTTTCCAAACTTTCTTCCGCCGCCTCTTCCACCATGCTAATATTTCTACATTGCCATCGTCGTCGTCCATTGTTTCTAAAGATTTTTTTTTTTAACCAAGAAATTCGTTTGTGACCAGCCCTTTGGACCAATCACAGCCTTCTAAACTCGGTGGATAATGGGCCCGCCCCTCTACCTTCTCCACTTAAATACCGGCTTTGCTTTGCATGGTACTGTTTCTAAAAGATTGATTAAGATATTCTTCAAAAATCATCACGGTTAGTAGAATTAAGACCAAGAAAACCTCGCATAAAACTATTAATTCGATCTTTACTCTGAGGATTAGAAGTTTTGACCAACTTCTCCTTGAGTATTTCCTATAGTTCTATATTTTTCATACAAAATTTTTGCTTCTACTTTTATGCTAGACTTACACATTTCACAAGTTGGAATTTCTTCCGGTAAAATTTCTAAAGTATCATAAAAAGTTTCAACAAGTCCATGCACACCTAGTAATTTATATTGAGGATCCACATTCTTTATAACTTAAGATTATTTTTTGCAAATTCTAGTTATGATCAATCCAATCCAATGTGCTGTAATAGTTAAATAATCATGTCCATTAACACTACGACCCATGTCCAAAGTTATAGACACTCTACAATCTAATATGCTAAACAAACAACGAAGATATTGACAATGTTTACTTTGATATAAAAAAACATCAGCTTTAACAATATTTCTTGAAAAACCTTTAAAAGAAGGATTATAAGTTTGTGGAATATATTCAATAAAATCGGGATGTGAAGGAAAACTATAAGGCAAACCACAAACAGAAACCATTTTAGCTAAATTTTCGCGATCTCTTTCCTTGTCATATTTACGTTGTGTTAGTGGACCACTGGGTTAGAAGGATCTAATGTTCCTTGAACCATGTTAGAAGCCCCTACCGATTCATTAACATTAATATCAACATCATTAACTGGAATTCCTTTTTTCTATCGGCTAATGCTTTAGCTTCTTTATATTGAATCAGCACACAAGATAACAAATGTCTATTTAAGCCTCCCGTCCCACCTTGACCTCCATCTTGTTTATGTTTAAAAGGTTGCTTACACTTATAACAAATAGCAATAGAGTTTTCCTTATCTAAAGTCATAAATTGCCACACAACAGAAGTTTTAGGGCGTTGATACTTCACCTTCTCCCTTGTAGAAGGTATAAGGGTAGGCGTCCACAATTTTGCTCCGTTAAATTTGCAGTTTCATTTGAAACTTTTGTCACCAGACTAGTAGGTGTATATTCTAATTCCTCTTCTCCCGAACCAAATTCTACTTCTTCACTTGAATTTCATCAAGATAAGGATTAATATTACCATAAATTTGTTGTAAAATTTCATGATCAAGATGAACATTTGAATCAATATCATAAGAAGTATCATCAACATAAGTAGAATCATTTGTATTAACTCTAACTCTAGAAGTACCACCACATTTACTCTTATTTTTTTACACAAAAATTAATGACGAAAAATAAAATATAAATATTATGAAACGAATGTACCAAACGTCTGCGTTAATAGCAGATGTTATAACCGATTTTTGAAGCTTGTAGTTTGTTGTAACTTGTAATTTGGAACTCCAATACTTGATAGCAAATATGAGAATTATATATATTATGATATAATATGAAAATTTAGAATTGAAATATATGTATTATGATATAATATGAGACTTAAATGGAATCAAAAATTAAGACGTAAGATTGAGAGGATATAGAGAATAGATGATTTTGTAAGAAATAATAAGGGATAGAGGGGTATTTATAATATTAAAAATGGGTTAAAGTGTATTTATGATAACTTGAGGGTTTAAATTAAAGTACGGGGGTGGTTGGGGTGTTGGGGAAGTGGAAAAGGTGAATAAATCCGTTGGGGAGGCCCACTAGCCGTTGCTTCAACGGTCCCCAACAGATATAATTCAAAAAAAAAAAAAAAAAATAGGGGATCCCGCTAAACCGGCTGGTTCAGCCGGGCCGGGTCGACCGGGACCAAAGGGTGAATCGGCCCCTAATCGGTCCCCTATCCCGAAGTCCCTCCAACCCGCGAAATCATACGGGACCGGGTCCGGCGAGACGGGTCTCGAGCCGGTTGCGGGCCGACCCGATCCCCTTGTCAGCCCTACGTGGAACACACATCTCATTTAATTGAGGGAGTAACTTTGGGCCATCAGTAGCCCAATAGAAAGAGGAAACTCTACAAGAATGGGCCTGACTTTTCAAGTCAAGTCATTTTTAATGACATAACTGTAAAAGCCCAATACCACTTAACAGTGGTAATTTTCCAGAACTCCCAGAGCTGCAATACAATCAAGAAACAGAAAGAACAGCCACACAGAACTTGAATCAAATTGCCCATGCGGAGGAGGAGATGGTAAACATAGTCGGGGAATCAATTATCGAATCTCAACCCCAATTAATAGAGACAGAGGATAATGAACTAAGGGGGGAAATTTCAGAAAAAGGAGGTTAATGGTTCGATCACTCTCATGAAGGACTGGGAGATTGAGGAATCAGAACCGCTGCAAATTCAACAACAAGAAGAAAAAAGGAATAAGGAGAGGGAGACTTCAAACTGGGAAAAGTTTTGGGCGTTCATTTCCAAGGCCATGAAGAGGAGGCCTTGGAGTTATTACTTCAATTAGACAGTTCAAGACAAGCTAGGAGTATGGAAGTAGAGGCTGTATGCAAGAAAACAAGATGCAGAGGTTCCCAAGAGTTAAAAAGTCTAGTAAGCTTTGATGTGAAATTTAAAAATAGTGGAAACAGGGGTATGGGGAAAAAACTTGCTCATTAGTGATAGATGAAGTTTAAATTGGTTTCATGGAATGTAAGGGGACTGAATAATAAGGATAAGAGAAGATTAGTCAAAAGTGTTATGGGGGGATGGAATGCAGACATCATTTGTTTGCAAGAAACTAAGTTAGAGGGGGATGTGATAGTGGAGGTTAGGCAAATTTGGGGAGGGAGATGGGTTAAATATGCGTGTTTGGAAGCTAGTGGGACTAGAGAGGGAATTCTAATGTTGTGGGATAGTAGAGTGTGGAAGGGGGATATTTTGGAGACTGGTATCTACACTATAACTTGCAAATTTGAAGCTCAACTTCAAAACTTCAGTTGCCATATTACATGGGTTTATGCCCCCAACTGTTATGTAGAAAGAAGGCTTGTCTGGAGGAAATAGGGGCTATAAGGGGGTTTAATAGAAGGACCTTGGGATGTGTGTGGAGATTTCAATGTGGTGAGGTTCATCTCAGAGAAGAGAAACTGTTTGAGAAGAACAAAAGACATGAGAGAATTTTCAGATTTCATAGAAGATCTGAAGTTGCTCGACACTCAACTAGAGGATGGCCAGTATACTTGGTTCAAAGGAGACAATCAAGATATTGCCTCCCGAATTGATAGGATTCTGATATCAAAAGAATGGGATGAAAGCTTTAACAACATCAAACATATAGCTTTACAAAGGCTCGGATCAGACCACACTCCTATTGCATTGCTGGGGGAGTGTGGAACCAAAACAAAAATTATTTCAAGTTTGAAAACTGGTGGTTAGACACAGTAGGGTTCACAAACAGAATCAAAGAATGGTGGGACACTTTTAGCTTCTCTGGAAGACTAGATTTCATACTTGCTTCAAAACTTAAGGCATTAAAAGAAAAGCTTAAGGTTTGGAGCAGGAGTGATCAAGTGAACCTGGGAGCTAAAAGGATGAACTTACTCAAAGAGCTAGTTGTTTTTGACGAAGTTAGTAAGGGTAGAGCACTAACAGAGGATGAGGTAACAAGGAAGTATTCTAGATTACTGGAGGTCGAGGAATTGCTCAAATATGAAGAAATTTCATGGAGATAAAAATCAAGATCACTATGGTTAAAAGAGGGGGACAGGAACACCAAGTTCTTCCACAAAATGGCCAATGCACACAAGAGGTGCAACAACATTGATGAACTAGTAATCCAAGGAGAACTAACCCAAGATCCTACAAGAATTGAAGGAGAGATAGTAGACTTCTACAAGAAGCTATATACTGAGACTACTAACTGGAGACCTGCCTATACTGATGCTAATTGCCCGGGTTAACAGAGGAGGAAAAGGAGAATCTGCAAAGGAACTTTGAGGAGAGTGAAGTCCTAAAAATGTCTGAAAATGTGTGCAATTGATAAAGCACCTGGGCCTGATGGGATTCACCATGGGTTTTTTCTTAAAATGTTGGGAGGTGGTAAAGGATGACATCATGAAAGCTTTCCAAAACTTATATGAGCAGGAAGTGTTTGAAAGAAGTTTGAATGCAACATTTATTACTCTCATCCCAAAGAAGAAGGGTGCTAAAGAATTGAGAGATTTCAGACCCATCAACTTAATAGGCAGCATCTACAAGCTTTATGCTAAAGTTCTGACAGAGAGAATGAAAGGGGTAATGGCTAAACTTGTGGATTCCCGACAAATGACTTTTATCCAGGGAAGACAAATCATGGATGCAATGTTGATAGCTAATGAGGCAGCAGATTCCAGACAAAAGCAAAAGATTCCAGGAATACTTTGTAAGCTAGACATGGAAAAAGCCTATGACCATGTTAATTGGGAATATCTTTTGACCACAATGGGGAGATTGGGATTTGGGATGAAGTGGATCCAATGGATCAGACATTGTATCACCACTGTGAGATTCTCAGTAGTTATGAATGGATCCCTGGTTGGTTTCTTTAGTGCAAAGAGGGGACTGAGGCAGGGAGACCCTTTGTCTCCTTTCCTTTTCCTACTTGCTATGGAAGGGCTGGACAATATGATCAAATCAGCTAAAGTGAGGGGATGGCTCAGAGGTTTTGAGGTCAGCAGACCTGGAGTAGATAATGTGGAAATTACCCATCTACAATATGCGGATGACATATTGTTATTATGTGATGCTGATGAAGGCCAACTAGAGTTGTTGAGGGTGATCCTAGTGTTGTTTGAAGGGTTCTCTGGTCTATACATTAATTGGAGGAAAAGCCACCTCTATCCAATTACTGAAGTACACAACATGGAAGCTTTAAATGCTGTTCTGGGAGGGGAAATTGGAGCACTGCCTACATTATATCTTGGGATGCCTTTGGGGGCCAAATCTCAGTCATATGAAATCTGGAACAATGTGGTTGAGAAATGTGAAATGAAGTTCGCAAGATGGAAATCACAATATCTCTCTACGGGTGGCAGGTTGACCTTGATTAATTCTGTTCTTGATTCACTACCAACCTATATGATGTTAGTATTCCCAATTCCCACCAGTGTAATCACTAGGTTGGATAAAATCAAAAGAAAATTTTTATGGCAAGGAAACAGTGAGAGCAAAGGCTACAACTTGGTTAAATGGGATGCTGTGATGGTGGGAAAGAAGCATTGAGGTCTCAAAATAAGGAATTTGATGAATCAAAGCAAAGCCCTTATGATGAAATGGTTGTGGAAGTTCAATAATGAAGAACAGTCCTACCGGAAGGAAGTCATTGAGGCAAAATATGAAGAGGAAGATAATTGGATGACCAAAGAAGTGACTACACCATATGGGGTTAGTGTATGGAGGTCCATTAGATCTCTGTGGTCTGAGTTTAAGGCTAACACGAAGATCAAAGTGAGGAATGGAGAGAAAACAGAATTTTGGAAAGAGAGGTCTTGTATCCTAATATATATTCTCTAGTATCTCACCAACAGAAGACCATAGTAGATCACTTGACTCCTTAAGGGTGAAACTTCATCTTTAGAAGACAATTAAATGATTGGGAGATTCAAAGGGTAACAGATTTTTTCAACACCATTGGGCAATTTAATGGATTGGAAGGAGGTCAAGACATTTGTGGTGGAAAGGCAATCGAAAGGGCAGCTTTAAGGTGGGTTGTGCATACAACTGGTTGAACCACACTAATCAGCTTTAAAGTCACTGACCATGGAGAGGAATCTGGAAATCAAAAATTCCACTCAAAGTGACATGTTTTGTCTGGTTGTTAGCCAAGGAGGTTGTACTGACTCAAGACAACTTAAAGAGAAGGGGGATACCATTATGTTCTAGATGTTTCTTCTGTGAGGAAAATGCTGAGACAGTTAACCATCTCTTTCTATACTGCAAGATCACTGGCCAACTATGGAGGTTATTCCTAAATCTTAAGGGTATGTCATGGACCATGCCTGCCAAGATCACATAAGCAATCCAGAGTTGGGAGGAAGCAGGAAAGCAATCCAAGAATAGAGACAGATGGAGAATTGTCTCAGCAAGTATATGGTGGGCAATATGGAAGGAAAGAAACTCTAGAGCTTTTGATAGTGTTGAGAATAGTATGCAAAAAGTCAAACTAAATTGTCATATGCTACTATGTTTTTGGTGTAATCAATTATACTCAAATGATACTATCTCCATAATTGATGTACTAGACTCAATTTAGTAAAAGATAGTAGGATTTGAAGTACATGTTGTAAATACTGACCAGTACAGTTTTAGTACTGACTTTTGAGGAATAGACAAAGTTACCAATTTCAAAAAAAAAAAAGGTTGATTGGACGCTTGATTTATTAATCACACTTGACCAGACATTGCTTATGCAGTTAGAGCCCATTTGGATTGGCTTAAAAAAGTAGTTTTTAAGTCAAAAATAAAAAAAGTCAAACTTAAATGACTTTTAAGTCAAAAAATAAAAAGTAAGGGGGATTGTACGAATTATGTTGTAAGGATTGTAAGATATCTGAAGTCAACACTAGGGTAAGGCACTATGCTTAAGAATCATAGTACAACTATAAATGGTTATTATGACTTGGATTGAGTTGCCATAGGAGAGAGATGACACTCAACAACTGGGTGCTTTACCTTTGTTGGAGGTGCTAGTTACGTGGAAGAGTTAAAAACAAAAGGTTGGTTTCTTGTCTAGCGCATAAGCTGAATCATATCAATGGTTAGAGCAATTCAGGAGCTATTATGGTTGAAATGGCTTATGCGGTAACTTGGTTTCCCTCATGAAGGTTCTATGAAATTATACTGTGACAATCAGTGCTATTAAGATTGCAGAAAATGTGATACAACATGATTAGACTAACATGTGGAGATTGATCATAATTTCATTTAGTTGAAGGTCGAAGAAACAATTATTCAAGTTCATAGGTGCAGTAGAAACACAAAGCCAGAGAGAAGGAGGATATTATTTCTTAATAATCATTATGTACAATATGTATGATACTTGGGGGGTCGTTTGGTAGGGTGTTATAAGAATAATGCTAACTAGAGTGTATTAGTAATGTTTGTGTTAGTAAGACTTGTATTAGCATGCTTGCATTAATTATACAAAGATTATTTCTTATGCATTGTAGGTTTGATGTATTAAAAATAGCATGCATTGCATAATTATTTTTCAAAAATATTCATTTACAAAAATACCCTCCACAAATATGGTGGAAAAGATGCAAAAAAGATTTTGAAAGACAATTTGGGTCTTTAACCATGCTAATGCATGCATTAAAACTCCTTGCATTACTAATACTATGGATTTTCATGTATAAGTAATACACACTTCAATACACAATAGTGTGCATTAGTTATACGTAGGTTGAAAAAGTGTATCAAACAAAGTACTACTAATACACAAGGTAATGCATGCATTATTTCTTCTAATATACTATCCCGAACGACCCCATATACAATTACATACAACAACAAGTAGAGTCCTACATACAACCACAAGTAGAGTCCTGTTACAACTACAAAGCTAAGGAGATACATTAGAGTTACAATGGGATTAGGGTTAGGATACAAGGTATACTACTTCTATTCTAACTCTATGTCGCAACATGTCCCCTCAAGCTAGTGAGAGGTGGAAGACTCACTCCTAGCTTGCTTCGAAACTTTGTAAACTCTTGCTTTGTCAATGTCTTGGTGTGAGTGTCAACTAGCTGATCTTTTGATCGAACAAAGCACGTGACAAGATTTCCTCGGGTTATCTTCTCCCTAACAAAGTGATAATCCATTTCACATGTTTAGTTCTAGCATATAAGACTGGATTTATAGTCATGTATAATGCACTGATGTTGTCACAAAACAATGTAGGAGCTGTCTTCAAGTAAACCTCAATATCTCTTAGGATGTAGGTGATCCAGGTGATTTCAGCTGTAGTAGAGGTAAGTGCCTTGTATTCTGCCCCAGCACTAGACCTTGACACTGTGTTGCTTATTGGAGGCCCAAGATATGCAGTTTGCACCTAGGTAAACATGTATCCTGTAGTTGACCTTCTTGTTGTAGCACAACTCCCCAAATCTGCATCTGAAAACCCATATAATCTGAGAGGTTATCTTGCAAGAAGCCTCAAGCCATATTGTCAAATACCCTTCACATATCTTATAATTCTTTTCACAGCTTGAAGATGCTCATTGTTTGTAGTTTGCATAAACTGACTAACCAAGTTGGCTGCATGTTATATGTCAAGTCTAGTTAGAGTGAGATATTGGAGACTTCCTACAATGCTCATGTATATAGAAACATCAACTGGACTACATGGATTCATGATTTAGGTTATATAACTTTATTTTTAGATATTTTAATTATTTTTAGGCAAATCCCTGCACCCGTATGCATACATAGATCCATATCCCTGAATCTTAAAAATTAGATCATGAAGGATCGTACCTCTAGATCCGCACCCGTATCGGACACCCGCACCTGAGTCCGAACAACTTAGCCATGGAGACTTTGCATATGTCAAGCGTGAAAGTGTAGAGAATAAAAAGGGTGTAAATCAGTAATGTGATGCACTTGAATGTAATATTTATGGATTACATGTTCAATATAGGATGCTAATTTTTTCCTTTTTCATTTGATTAAGTTTTATATTGAAGAAATCATAATTAAAATAGATTTCTATCATTTTGCATGTCGAGTAAATATTTCTTTGGTTGAGGTATGATAGCACGTGACTATACTATGTTCTAAAAATTAGAATGAAGGATTAATGTTCCACATAAGACAGTTCTAGATCTGCACACCATACATTGATATTCTAGTTTTATACACTTTCTAATCATTTGACCATGCTCTGGATGTCGATGGAAAAAGAAGTTTGGTTGCTAAGTCAAGTAATCATTCTTATTACTTCGTTACTGTTTCATGAGAAGTGTTAAGTAATAGAATTGAGGGAGGAATTCTTACTGTCTTCCTAACCATGGTGTCTTGATTAAATTTCATCATTTTTCAGTACTCAGGTGACGGAGAGACAGACAATTGTTGACACCTTCAATAAGGACACTTCCATATTTGCATGTTTGCTCTCCACAAGGGCTGGAGGACAGGGTTTAAACTTGACAGGAGCTGATACTGTTATCATACATGACATGGATTTTAATCCACAAATAGATCGGCAAGCTGAAGATCGCTGCCACCGGATAGGCCAAAACAAACCAGTTACAGTATACAGGTGTGTGTTGACTTCATAATCTTGGTTTTCTCTTGGCCAAACACATACTTAACTTGTCCCTAAATTTCATTTTGGCTCTCCACCTTAGCCTTGTTTCATTTTAACCCTCCAATTCCATTTTTAATGTACCATTTAAACACAAAAAATTGACTGAACAGACAAATGAAATTGTTCACCTATTAAAACCCGTGATGGATCCTTTTTAAGCTTAATATTCAATATTTTTATCGTCAACAACCTTCTTCGCTGTTTATTCTCTATCTTCTCTTCAACCTCATTTTTCCTTCATCTACTTTACTTATCCATTTGTTTTCTTCATGTACCTCCTTTTCTATTTAACTCTCTCTATGTTAAAGATAATTTTCCCTTCTTTTAATTTACATAATTCATTGTATGTATAAAATTTTAAATATCAATTATATTCTACGTTATAAAGTATTAAATAAAATGTTAAAATAATAAGTAAAGAGTTAGATTGAGGAGAACGATATCATATCAAAATTTAGATTTATAATTTACTCAAATGGTGTCTAAATATTTTGTTGATGCCATATAAATTCAAAAAGATGGATATATTTGTAATAACATAAAGATGTTTATATTAATTTGTTTCACTAATCAATCTCAACTATAAATTATGTAATCAATTGAATATAGCTAAGTAATATATATTCTTGTATTGCTTAAAGATGATAAATTAATACAATTAATGTAAAATACCAAGTAAATTTGAATAACTTGGAGAAAACAAAACACATGACATTATTAAATTAGATGTTATTTGTCCAACATGCATTGAACATTTAGTACTGGGTAAAAATTTTTTGTACTTAAATGGTACATGAGAAATGGAGTTGGAAGGTTACAATGGAACAAGGCTAAGTTGAAGTACAAAAATGAAATTTTGAGGCAAGTTAAAGGGGTTGTGTATGTGTTTGACCTTTTCTTTTGTATCACTTTCACATTGAAATTCTAGTAGTTCACACGTTTCCTTTTTGGCTTTCTCCTGGAAGGCTTGTGACTAGGAATACTGTTGATGAGAATGTATATGAGATTGCAAAGCGAAAACTTACATTGGATGCAGCTATACTTGAATCTGGAGCCCAAATTGAGAATGAAGGTGATGCAAAAACTATGGGTGAGATATTATCGTCTCTTCTGCTGGGTTAGGCGCGCCATGTTCTGACATGATTCAAACCAATATCATTTTGATCTATTGGCTTTCTTTTTCTTCTGTTTCTGCGTTTTCTGAGGGTGAATTGGAAGGTGGGGATTGATGTAGGATCCCTCCATTCTCATCCTCCCCCGTCAATCATAAAATGCCATGTTCGCTTGGGCCTTCCTTTGGAAACAGAAAATTGAGCCAATCCCATGGCCCTGTTGTATTATACTAGAATAGATAGACTCCAGTTTATAAAAATGTAAAATACACTGTACTTCAAGTCTTGTCGTAGGTAAGCCCTTATTTTAATTTTTATTATAGCTTTGGTCATGCACTTTTCCTAGCTGCTGTTATCGCTCAAAGTAGTCCTCCTATTTTGGTTGGACTTCCGGAATGAACACTTTTTGTTTAAATTTAACAGCGTTTTTAGTTGATTCTAAAGTTGCTAGAGTCGCGTAAATTGAGTGGCTTTATCGTTTTTTTAAATGTAGTTTTTTTTCGAATTTAAATGTAGTTTTTTTCCCAGTTTAAATGTAGTTCAAATTATCCTAACTTTTAGGCATTTTAAAGTTGTTTAATGGATGAACGAATTATAGAAATTTCTTCTCTGTTGCTAGCTCTCTTCTTCGGCTGTAGTCTATATGTCATATAACAGCTATAAACGAAAACCTTTTGTTTTTCTTTTGTGTGTTGGTATTTGTAAAAATAAGAAAAAAGTCTTACGTTATTTAGAAAGTAGTTTAATGGTTAACTGCGAAAATGACTTAATAACTGGGATGTGTGTCTGGGCCATTTAAGATATAATTCAAATTTTTTGATTTTTGGATGGAAGAATTATAATCCAAATAAGCTTGGATTAGTGTGATTTTTTCAAGTTCAGTTTTGGGTTAGTTGAATTTTTGGTAGATTTTTGAATCTTCCAAGGATGGCCATAATAATTAAAAACGTAGTAACCTTAAAATTTGCTCCTTTGAATATATAACAACATAATTGGTGAAATTACACGAGTAGAGTTTGGGGAGAGTAGAATGTACGGATGACTTATTACTACTTCGTAGAGGTAGAGCAGTTGTTTTTGAAAGACTATATCCTCAAGTGCAATAAATTCAGGTATAAAGAAGATAAAGAAAATGACGAAAACATACTAAGTAACAATAACAATAGTACGATAAACGAAATATCAAAACAAGAACTATGATAATGACAATGCCAGATACCATCCATTCTAAGCAAGACAACATTACACTACATATAAACCTTCTACTCTAATATGTGTCCTCCACACTCTCTTACCTAGGATTAGGTTCTTGGTAACTTGAAGCTGAGTCCTGTCTTATCACCTCTCTCCAATACTTTTTCGGTCTACCTCTTCCACTTTGTACCCTATATAATCAACCTCTCGCACCTCCTCACTGGTACATCTAAGAATCTCCTCTTCATATGTCCAAATCATCTCAATCTTGCTTCTATCATCTTGTCTACCACGGAGGTTACTCCCACCTTATTATAAAGATCCTCATTTCTAACCTTATCACTCCTAATATGACCACACATCCACTTCAACGTCTTACTCCGCAACATGTCTCTTCTAAACATGAGAGTTTTTGATAGGCCAACACTCCGCCCTAATAATAAAGTCGGTCTAACGACCACTCTATAGAACTTATCTTTGAATTTTGGTGTGTCATAACTAAGGCTGGCAATTGGACAGGATTTTTTCCGGTCCGGTACCGGTTGAACCGGTAAGGAACCGGTCTTATAGGTACCGGAACCGGTCCCAAAACGGAACCCAATTTTTTATCCGATTGATCCGGTTCGGTAAGAACCAGTTCCGGTCCAGTTGATCCGGTTCAACGGTCAATTAATTTTTTTTTTTTTTTAATTTGAACGTTATATAGTCGGTGGGCCCTTTTAGCCGTTGGGCTGGGGCCCAAAACGGCTCAAAACAGCCCCCACCCCTCTCTAACCCCTTAACACTATAAATATACCCATATTTTTTCATTTAAATCACAAATTCACAAACTGTTTCATTAACATCTTATAAAATCTCTTAATTTTCAATCTCTCATAAATTCATAATTATTATTTTGTGATATTGACTTGGAGTTCGAATTTCGGAGATTTATTTGAAGTAAATCGGAAGCTTCAATTGGCATCTCTCAATTTCGGCTTTGGTTATATGATTTTTTATTTGTTTTTTAATTAAGTTATTTTATTTTTTTGTTATATTATCTTTGCTTGTTTTTCATAATATTAATTATTTTAAACTTGAACATGAATTTTGAAAAATATAGTGGTAAAAGACCAATGTCGGAAAGAAAAAATAATAGGGGAGGAGGAAGTAGTTCTAATTCTAAAAATTTGCCACCTCCTAGATTTAGAATTAATACTAATGATTATACTCATGTTGATGAAACTTCTTTTACACGAGACTCACGACCTATTGAATTTAATTCCGAAAATGAAGTAGATCATGAAACTTTAAATAGATGTTTTACTAATTTTGAGGAAGAATTAGATGAGGAAGTAGAAATAAATGAGGAAGATGATGAGACCCCTACCCCTACTAGTCCGGCTACCGAATTACCGGAACAAGATGAAGTCCCCTCTTTACCTACTTTTTCAAAGACCGTTGTACGTGTTAAAAGATCTTTAGTATGGAAATTTTTGGTACAAAATGAGGAAAAAACTACTGTTACTTGTACGAAATGTAAATTGATCATGAAACATGTAACTACGGGTACACAAGGGGGAACGGGACGACTAAGAACACATTTGAGAAAGTGTAATAAAGAATTTGCTCGCCTAGATGATATAGAAAGGGCTAATAGAAATGGAATACCCATACCTGAAAATTCTATGGGAGTTGGAGGTTCTAATATGGTTCAAAGTGAATTAAATATGACTATCCCGGCTAGCCGAAGCACACACCGCACATATAGTAAAGAAAAAGATCGTAGAGAATTAGCTAAAATGGTTGCTGTTTGTGGTTTGTCTTTTTCATTTCCTTCCCATCCTGGTTTTATTCAGTATATTCGGGAATTGTATAACCCAGATTATGAAGGTATTCCAAGAAGTACAATTAAAAGTGATCTTTTTAAATATCAAAAAGAATATTGTCATTTTCTTCGTTGTTTATTTGCTTATTATGATGGTAGATTATCTATTACTTCTGATATGGGACGTAGTCCTAATGGTAATGATTATTTTACAATTACTGTCCATTGGATTGACCATGAATGGAACATGCAAAAACGAATATTAGGATATAAATATGTTGAAGAAACTAAAACCGGTGCTTATATAGCAACAAAAATAGGCCTTGTTTTACAATTTTATGGAATATGTGATAAAATAATGAGTGTCACTTTAGATAATGCTTCTAATAATTTGAAAGCAATTGATTATTTAAAATGTAGACTTTGTCCAATTGATAATGATTCTTTTCATATTAAGTGTGCCGCACATGTGTATAATTTGATAGTAAAGGATGGTGTTTCTCAATTTGGAATTTCTTGTGAAAAAATTAGACTTGCTTGTAATTGGATTTTTAAAGCTAAAATAAAAGCTAGAATTACAGAATTTAAAAATCGTTGTAAAGAATGTGGACTTGAATATAGAAAAGTTCCAAAAGAAGTATGCACTAGATGGAATTCTTTATTTGAAATGCTTCAAGTTGCTTATATTTATCAAGAGCCGGTATAATTAGTTTTTAATGCTCATAATGCGGACCCGAATTTGAGAATTGGCTATGAAGATTGGGAAAATACAAAAGAACTTATTGAATTTTTAAGTGTTTTTTATAAAGCAACAATGCTGCTTCTGGTCAATATTATCCAACTATTTCTTGTGTTTTAGTAAATATTTGTGCTATTTCATCTGAATTTGCAAAATATAAAGGAAAAGATCGATTTGAAAATTCCCTTGTTTTTATGATTGAAAAATTCAAAAAATATTTTTTCCCTATTCCTCAAATCTATTTGACTGCTACTACTTTCAACCCAAATTACAAATTAAAAGGTGTTGAAAGAATGGTTGAAAAGATTTATGCAAATTTAGAAATTAAAGATGATGAAACTCCTAGTGTTGAAGATTGTAAAAGTAGCATATATATAAAAGCTAGAGAGTTATATAATACATATAAATCTATGGAAAAAAATATTCCAATAGTTGAACCTCCATCTTGTAGGCCTAGAAGTGATGATACGGATGATTGGATGGATGATTATCTTGAGCTTGAATCATCTACTAATAATGATTTTGATTTATATTTTAATCAGGCACGGGAAAAGATTAGGCATGAAGAAGGACAACTTCAAGCTCCAATATTAGTATGGTGGAAGAATCGTGAAAATTAATTTCCGACCCTTGCTAGGATTGTTCGAGATGTGCTAGCGATTCAAGCATCATCGGTTGCTTCGGAGCAAGCCTTTAGTGCGGCGAGATTTATGATTGGAGATCATCGATATTCATTAGCAAAGGATAGTTTGGAAATATCGGTGTTGTTTCGAGATTGAGTCAATGCCGAAGAAATACCGGACTACCACAATTAAATAGCCAAATAGAAGACGAAATAGATGAAATATTTGGTGATAATAGTGATGATGGTATGGAAGCAATGGAAGAAGAACGACAAATACAAGTTCCAAAAAATGTTTCTTTTGAAATGATACAAAAGTTACGAAAAAATTTTAAAAAAAGTTTCAATTGTTAGTAGTTAGTAGTTAATACTTAGTACAATAATTAATATTCAATACCTAGATTATGTACTCTTTGTCTCTTTCTAATATTTGTATTGTACAGTTTATTTATTGAATAAATATACGGCTATTCGCCTTGATGTCTTTTAAAATAGTCTTTTATATTTAATCCAACTATCCAAGACATTTTACAAATTTAATTTTCAATTTATTTTAATATTAGTTTAAACTTTAATATAAAATTGAATTTTAAGGTTTAAACTTTAAATTCAATATAAACTTTAAACTTAAAGTCAATTTTAAACTAAATTCAAATTTTCAATATAAACTTTAAACTTTAAACTTTAAAGTCAATTTTAAACTTTAATTCAATTGAAACTTTAAAGTTTAAAGTTTTAAATTGAAGTTTTTTAATAATATAATATTATATAATAATTAAAGTTAATAAAAAAAATAAAAATACCGGTACACAATGATCCGGTAAGAACCGGTTTCGATCCGGTCCAAACCGGTTCCTATCCGGTAACTAAGGGACCGGGTGGAACCTTTGGGGAATTTCCGGTAAAACCGGTTCCGGTAAGATCCGGTTCCGGTAAATAAATCCGGTAACGTGTCCCGATTCCGGTACCGATTCCGATAAAACCGGTCCTGTTGATCCGATCCTGTCCAATTGTCAGTCTTAGTCATAACCCAAAAATCAAGGTCATGATGACACACATCCCAAACCCAACCCGGTGTGTAAGCCGAATAATATAACTTAAGAATTATATCAAATATTGCGAAAAAGAAGGTAAGTACACATACGAGACTTCTACAACAAAGTCGGGCCATAAGAGAAGAAAAATTGAGATACAGCAAAGAATTTCCAAAACCTAGTATCATAAGTGTTAAAGAGCATTCTAATACAATATTTGAATTCAAAATTCAACCGTTGTCTTTGAAATATGCATAAAGACAGAAATGAAAGATGAAGTTTGAATGATAATCTGAACGAGGATCTCACCAAAACTTCAAAGCTCAAATATTGCACAATCAATTCAGCCGTCTCAAGTACCAGTCATACTAGAGCTACAACAAAAGGCTACAGAAGTAGGGGTGAGTACAATTCACTTATATTCACTAGGTTAGCCCGACTGAGTAAAGTAGAATACCAATATTTATAAAATAGACTATGAAACGATTCCACCGGCATACAAAAAGGTCAAACATCGGCATCGATGCCACAATTGTATATATATGAACGACGCGAGTAAAGTAAAGCTATACACAAAATTTATATAGAAAGGTTAATTACACAAATAGACAAGGCTAGCCAATGCAATGCAATGATAGAATGCTATGGTGGAATCAAGGTTGTCACAAAACCCGTCGTATACACCTCGCCGAGCTTAAGCTCCCAAGACAAGGACCCATAGGGGACTCATAGTCCATATACAAAAATCTCATAATCTCAATATCTCATCCCATTGCCACCTAACTCGTGGTCAAAGGTTTTCAAGGTGTTTCACTTTCTTTCTCAAGATAGTACTTTCACGTTCTCAAATTTCCATGAACAATAATAAGGATGAATGCTCATAACAAATCCAATATGAAGGCATAATCAATCCAATGTATGCCTAAAAGAGTTCAAAACTGATAAGCCCCTAACTCAGGTATTTCCAGTCAAACATGCTAGAATAATCAACTCAAACCCCTCTCTCGGGCAATCTCATATAAAGCATGTGAAAATATCAACACAAACTCTCAAAGCAAATGACATATAAAAGGCCCTCAAACAGGCAAAACAACACAAATAAGCCTCAACATGGGTGAAATAACAACAATAAGCCCTCACACGAGCGTAATAACAACAATTAGCCCCCACACGGGATGAATATATATATATATATATATATATATTCATCACTTGCTAATATTTCGGCCTCGTGCTACGATCTCATCCTATAGTCTAGTTTATAAGCATTGTTAACTACCAAATATAATTTGAAAGAAAGATAAGTCAAACCTATCTCGATGGCTGAAACGTCACTTGAAATCATTCAATTGATGTGTTTCCTCTATCCACCGTCCTTAAATGATTCATAACTACCAAGAATCAAATCTACATGTTAAAAGAGTTCCAACGATACCCATATTGCTAAAGTTTAGAATCTGATCTAAAATCACCCTAAAAACTCGTCGAAATAAAAAAGAAGAAGAAGGTAAAACTAGAATTTTGTTGGAAATTCATGTTCATCAAGTGAAGAGACTATGGGTGAAAACCCAAGTGAAAATGAGTCGAAATTGAGTAAAAATTATTTGTTCAACTTTAAGAGAAAAACTCAAAATAATCTCATTTGAAATGCGGTTAAAAACGAAAAAATTTGGAAAACCTTTGTAAAAAAATAGTTTACCCACAATACAAGGACCTTAAATTTCGAAAATCAATGAAAACTCATTCCAAATCGACCTTCAGATCAATAATTTTGATTTTTTACTTCGAGGTTTAAAATCTCCACTTTGTGGATAGAAATCATGAAATATGAAAGAGATATTGAAAAAAAGTAACATATGGTTAGAAATGCATACCCAATGATTATGAGAGAAAAACGCATAAAAGATCACCTCAAACGGACCTTTCTAACTCCCAAACTGTCAAAAATCTGAAATGAGTTCGAATAGATTTCTAACTTAGTGATTTCGCCGCTAAAAATCATTTTCCATCACCAAAAGTATGCACCATCAATCTTTAAAACATCTTTTATGACTTTCGAAACTCACCCGAAATCCAACAAACACGAACCAATAGTGCAAATTCAATAAACCATGTTTCAAAATCAATGGAATTGTCGGATTCAAAAAATATTTCATTACATAAATACCACCTCGGAATCCATTTAGGCCAAAATTTTAACTTTTTACCTAAATATCCAAATCACAACTTAAGGTCCTAGACTCTAACTGAGCACCCTACTAGACCAAACTTGACGTTTCAAATTCAATGAAACTGACAGAATCACCATCCGATGCTCGAATCACAAATTCCTGACCAAAGTCAACCATTTCAATATAACTCAAATTAAAAGCTTAAAATCACTAAAAGCTCACTCGATCGCATCGAGAATCATGTCAACCATATCCCACACACATAATAAGCATTATAACACTAAGGGGAATGGAAAAATGGTCATTTCACACATAAAAGCAATTTCTCACGAAATTAGACATTACACCATCCACCACTAAAATATGCGTTCGTCTTGAAACAAAAATAAACAAATAAAGTACCCGAATTGGTGAAAAGTTGAAGGTGTCTATATGATGCATATCAAACTCGACCTCCCGTGTATCCTCCTCAACAAGCTGGTATTTCCATTGAACTTTCATTGAATCAATATGCTTGGATCTCAACTGTCTAGTCTTCCTATCCAAGATAACAACAAACTCTTTATAAAAGGACAAATCCTAATCCAAAGCAACGGAGTCCCAATGGATCACAGGGAAATCATCATGACGATATCGCTGAAGCATCGAAACATAAAACACGAGACGAACTGCTAGAAGGTTCGGAGGTAAAACCAACTTATAGGCTATATCTTCATACTTCTCCAAAATCTCAAAAGGGCCAAGAAACCGAAGACTAAACTTTCCTTTCTTTCCAAACCTCATCACACTCTTGGCGGACAACATTTTATGAAAAACCCGCTTACTAATAACAAAGGTTCACGAACATGCCTATCCTCATAGCTCTTTTGCCTACCCTGGGTAGTCACAATACACTGCTGAATCAATCTCACTCTATTCGTGGAATCTGTCAATAGTATCCCACAAGGTCAAATCTCAAATGATTCAAACCTAAATCTTAGGAGAGTAAAATCAAGGGGGGAACAAAATTGTACTCGTACTATTATCAATAAAACATTCATATTTCTTCAGATTTTATTTGTGTGGTTGATTTATTTTCTATATGTTTAAAATTTGTTGTAAACAAATTAGCATGCTCAGTGGGACCAAATCTGCCCTTCATCTCTTCCCTCTTAAATAAAGTCTAAAAATCTGAAGCTGCAAATGTGGAAGAATGAGTACTTCAAGCCTCATCTTTGAGTTTCATCAAGTCTACACTTCAACAAGCCTTGAAGCAGGGGACATTTGTAGACATTGAAATTTTGTAGGACTCTATAAGATGTATTCAATTTGAGTTGGGACTCTACAGGGTGTGTTCAATTATCCAACTAGAATTCTTGGAGGCTACTCAACACTAAACCCTAGTTCATATCTATATAAATGGTACTATATTCTCTTGAAAAGGCATCTCAAATATCTAAAATATTCCACAAATTCATGAAATATTCATAAAGAGATCAAATTATAATCATCTTAATTCGAGAAATACGTCACTAATGGCTCTCGAATTCCGAATATCAAGTCCAAATCATCCTAGTTTGAGAAATACGCAACTAACAACCCTCAAATTATGTAGATCAAGTCTAAATCATCATAGTTTGAGAAATACGCCACTAATGGCCCTCAAATTATGTAGATTAAGTCCAAATCATCCTAAGTCGGGAAATACGCCACAAACGACCCTTGAATTATGGATAAATATCTTATGAGAGAAGAATCAAGGGATCAACATAATAGTACCCGCAATCTTGATGAATAAAATTATGTTTCTTCATACTTTTTTTGTGATTGTAATTTATTTTCTGTCATTTTAAAATTTGTTGCAAACAGATCAACATAATAGTACCCACAATCTTGATGAATAAAATTATGTTTCTTCATACTTTTTTTGTGATTGTAATTTATTTTCTGTCACTTTAAAATTTGTTGCAAATAGTTACTGACAGTAACGTTTTATATTTGTTTACTCCGTCAGATTTTTTATCTTTTTTGTTATTGAATTTTTTTGAATAAAATATAATCTAAAACATTACTGAGAAATACAATTATACTAGTTTTGTGAAATTTCAAAAAAAAATTATTTTGGTGATTTGATTTTAATAATGACTTATTTTGGTAAAAAATTCTATAACTCATACTACATTTGGTAGGTAGATAGAAAGTAGGTTATACTCAGATATATAACTAATACATATATAAGTTATGAACGAAATCTATAAATTATTTTATGTAGAATAAAATGTGAAATAATTAATCCATGTATAACTAATTTCCGCATAAAATAATACATGAATTCACTCATAATGATTTCTATATTATTAATACCTGCATAAAATAATTCATAAATATAATTAAACTCATAATTAATCCATATATTATTAATACATGTATAAATCTAACCGACTAGCAAATAACGTGTGCAATTCCATTTGTTTGATTTTCTCAAATATATTGAGCATATTGAATGCGACATTAATAGAGAAAATAAAACAAAAGCAGTAGCTTATAACTTAGGCATTTTATAGTTTATGGGATGTGGTCCTCTGTCCCTAATTACTTGTCCATTTTTTAATTGACACACTTATTAAGAACACAATTATTGACATAATGAGTTTATCATTTTACCCTTATTAATTATGAAGTGGATGAATTAAAAATTTAAAATTTTCAAAAAAGTTTTACCTTTTTTTACAGTAATTAATTGAGGATATAATAGGTAAAAATATTTTATTCTTTCTTAATTTGTCAAAGTAAATAAGTAATAGGAATAACTAAAAAAATAAAATAAACAAATAATTAGGGACAGAGAAAGTAATAAAATTGTAAACATGTCGATGCGTTAGCAAAATAGACAACTAGCATAATTATATGATTATATTTATATTATTTAGAAAGCATTGAATTGCTAGACGGTGAAAACGTGTTTGAAGAATTCTCTGCCACGAAGTCTAAGTCGTCGTCTTCCCCACCCTCAAACCAAAGTGTCATTCTTTGTGTTCGGTTCAATAATACTTGTCCATTATTGAGTTTGATATTTTTTAAGAAGTTATAAATATAAGTGTAGTTTTAATATATCAAGTTATCAACCTTTGAATATATAATAAGTATAATATCGAAAAATGATTATAATTAATAATAAGAATAAATTAAAAATTAATATAAAAATTATTTATTAATTTCATAAAATGGATAAATATTATTAGACAATCCATAATAATATAGTGGACAGTATTATTGGATAATTAGGAGTCGTTTGGTGTGAGGAATAAAAATAAATAGTGATGGAATAAGAAAATAGTGAGGAAATAAAGTTTTTATAGCTTGTTTGGTTGCCATGTTTGAGATAACTTATTTCACCATTTGTATCATAGTGATGAGATAAACTATCCATATACATGATGGAATAAGTTATTACAGCATAGCTAATCTCAGCATAACTAATCCTGAGATAACTTGATGAGAAATGTTGAAAGTTATCTAAAATATAAAAAATTAACAACCATTTTGTGTAGAGAAGTTGGGATATAATGAGTTGGGCTATAGAGCCAAAGACATTGTACTCTTGTAATCCCTCCATGCCTGAACCAATTTTCCATGGCTCTAACCCAAAAAAGTTGTTTTTTTCTGTCTTGCTTTGGATTTTCCGATCATGAAAAGGATAAAGTGAAATCTGTCAAAATTAAAAGGAAAAACAGTTCCTGCATCTCTTTTATCAAATTCCACAGAAAAAAATGGTCGTCAGCGAAAACAGTTTCAATCAACAAAAATAGAGAAGAAATTCATGTGTTCAAGTTTCGGCAGCTTCCGATTTCAACTACCCTTTACGTGCCGGTTACCGATAACAGCAAGGTATGTTCACTTTTATAAATTATTCCATCCGTCCAACAATTAGGGTGTACAAATCAAATCGAATTGATGAATCAAATCAAATCGAAAATAAAATAAAATTTGTGGTTTGGCGTTGGAAAAAAAAACGACCACTCTTGATTTGATTTGATATTCAAAGAAAAAAAGTCAAATCGAACTCAAATCAAATCAACATAATATAAATATATAATTTTATTTTATTTATAGATAAAAAATATTATTTATAATCTACTTTGTTAATATATTTTAGTTAGTTTATAGTTTTCAATGTTTATATATATTATTTCAAATTTGGGCTTGTAAAATTTTGTAAATATTTTATTTTGTATTAAGATCAGAAGTTACAATAATATTGTTATAGTTTTTCAAATTCAAAGTTAATAATTAACTTTGTAAATATTTCGTTTTGTATTCAGTTTGATTGTAACCTTTAATTTTATTAATTTAATATACTGAACATTGATATTTAAAAAAAAAATATTTGTACTTATGTGAATTTTATCATTTTTTCGAAGATTTATATTCATTTAACATTTTTTAACTTTAGCTTATCACACAAGTAAGTGAAAATATATTTGATCTCTTTTTCAAACACCGTATAGTTGTAAAAAATCGAAAAACCGAAAGAACTGACTAATGCCGAAACTGAAAAACCCGACTTTATGTGGTTTGATAAGGTTTTTAGATTTAATAAACCGACATAATTGATTTATGTTTTTTTTAATGAAAAACCAAACCTAATCGACCTATGTACACCCCTACCAACAATAGTTGTCCACCATACTATTATGAGATGTCCAACAATTCTTGTCCACCACTTTATCAAACCAATGGATAATTTACATTTAGTTCTTAATTTATTTTTATCAATAATTATAGTCATTTCTCTGTTACATTTTTCAAGACATTGAATTTTATATAATCAAAGGTGATACAGTAAAATAATTTTTCTGTTTATAATTTTTTATGAAGTGTGTAAATTCAATAGTGGACAAGTATTGTTGGAAAGAGGGAGTAGTAAACAATAAACAATATGTTTTTGCTAATAATTTATTTATAACATACTCCCTCTGTCACATTGACACTTTTTAAATTTTAAAATTCAAAAAAGTTATATTTTTACAGTAGATTTGTCATATTTCTTTTAAATATTTTAAATTTTGATTGTTGTGATTTATACTACTTTTTACGTAATTTATAAATATATAAATTTTATTTAAAAAAGGATAATTTCATATGTAAATTTTCAATCAAACTTAAATGACTCTCAAAAAATGAAAAATATTACATAAATTGAGACATAAAAAATACTTTATTTAATTTAGGAATTCAATGTTCAGAAAAATTATATTGGGTATTCTAAGCTATACATATTTAATCAAGGAATTCAAAAGTTCAGAAACATATATAGAGGGAGTTCAAAGTATAGTTTAATGTTTTACCATGATCGATATTAAAAATGGATTTTAATTTATTTATGAAAGAAAAACCCAGTTTGTGGAACAAAATTGGATTGTACTAAGTAATTTTGGATAGGTTCCTCTCTATTTCTTTTTTCTCCATTTTCCCTATATTTTTATTTGAATGAGAGACACATGTCATAGATTGGAGATATAATAAATGAAAATTAAGTCTTAATTATGATTAAGATATTAATTATTTTATATATTTGTTTTTAAAATATTTTTTAAATTCCATAATTTTAGTAAAACTTTTTTTACTTGCCTTTAGTAAAAACAATTGTGCTTGCTTGATGCTTCTGAAATTTTGTTTTTTCATTTGTTACTTTGTCCCATCCCAAATTGTTTTTAGTCTAATTTGAATGTTTTGGAAAAGAATTTAAAAATAAAATAAAGAGAAGAGAAAATTGGATATATGTTACTTGAATTTAGTACAAATTTTTTCCAGTCAAAATTTATTATATTTAAAAAAATTTGAGTCGAATTTTCGCCCGTCATTCAAAAAGTATTTTGGATGTCAAATTACAAAGAAGATGCGTATTTTACGATCAATATTATTTCAATAGAGAAATTGTGTTTTAAATGTTTTATTTGAAAGATTTTAATTCAAAATATATTTTATTTATGTTAAAATTTGAAATATAAAATAAAAAATATATATATATATTTAAAGATATGCATGTTAAATTAACAAGAGAGAACACGATAAAAATAATTTTTGGTATTGCATAGAAACTTGGTCAAGACATTAATTCTAATAGCTAAGGTGATTAATCCCTCATTAATAATTTAGCTCTTGATGATACTTCTTTTTGTTTCTAATTACTTGTCCATTTTTTTTTAGTTGTACCTAATTACTTGTCGATTTTGACAAATCAAGAAAGGACAAAAATAATTTCCCTATTGTACCCTCAATTAATTATTTTGAAAAAGGTAGAACTTCTTGAAAATCTTAAGTTTTTTAATTCATTCACATCATAAATTAATAGGGGTAAAATGGTAAACTCACTATGTCAATCATTGTTTTCTTAATAGGTGTGTCAATTCAAAAATGGACAAGTAATTAGGGACAGAGGGAGTATTTTTTTGGCTATTTTATTTAGATTACACTAAAGTTAAGTAATTTGTGTGTTTTATAAAATTTTACTCGCAATGTATTTATGTTAGGCAAAGATGATGGTGGAGAAGTGCAAAAAGTTGGAATATTCCTCTTGCAAAAAGGGGTTATTGAGAAGCTTTACTAGTGGAGAAGACAAGCATGACACTTCTAACGTTATTTGGATGTCAATACTAATGGTGACACTAATTACAATGTTGTTTTGGGGCAAGTTTTGTGCCATTCTTTGGACCTCTTCATGCTTATATTTTCTCCCAACAATGAAAAGCACTCATCATGGAACATAATGTGAACTCCAACCTATACAACAAGGAGGTGGTGTTGAATCGATTTCTACTTTCTAGAGACAAACCATCCAAATGTTGTTCCATTTTAATGGTTTTCTATTTTTTGTATAGCTTTCTCTTTTGGAGGAATGTAATTTCTTTTTTCAAATACATTCCTATTGTTTTTCTTTTGTGGTTTATTTATGCTTTCGAAGGGAGTGTTGAAACATGTGAAAACAAGGGGAAGATTTGTAAATTTATGGCACTAAGTATAACTCAATATCAAAAGTTCGTTCCTAAAGGAGATTGTTCAAGTTCATATGAGCAGACAATATTTTTCAATTAATGTAGGATTTTAACCACTCTAACCCCCCCCCCCATTTATGCACAGGTCCAACTGGAGCATGGATCGGGAGTTCATTCAAAAATAGATTTAATCTTAATATTTTGTCAAGATATGACACTTGAGCATACTTAACTCCAAAAGCTAGTTTATGAGGGAAATTACCCAAGTCCACATAAACATGCCACCGTTAAATCTTCAACCAATATGAGACTTTAACTCACTCTAATAACATTTCCGTAAAAGATTATCTCATTTCTACATTTATTTATTTATTTAAAAAGAATGTAGCACCTATTTTCAATTATTTCAAGTAACTTAAACCATAATAATAAATTATGATAGGACAATTTCATTCGTGGTGAGGTATCACCTTAAGATTCATACGTCTGTTCTACTAACACTACTTAAAAAATTGTCAAAAAACGACGGCCAAAAGCGACGGACTGCGTCGCTTTTTTGGTCAAAATCGACGGAAAAGCGACGCAGTCACCTCCGTCGCTTTTTAACCAGACGCTTTTCAAAAAGCGACGGACTGCGTCACTTTTCAAAAAACGACGGACTGCGTCACTTTTCAAAAAGCGACGGACTACGTCTCTTTTAAAAAAGCGACGGACTCCGTCGCTTTATTTTAATTTTCATTTTTTTTTATTTCTAAAAGGGCATGCAGTCCGTGGCTTTTCTGGAAAATTTATTTTTGAAAATCCCAGAAAAGCGACGGACTAAACCACGTTGTCCGTCGCTTTTCTGGGTTTTAAAAAAAATTAAATCCCAGAAAAGCGACGGACTAAATCACGTTGTCCGTCGCTTTTTCTGCAATATTTTTGACAACAACAGCTGGCAGTTTCTGCTGCCCACCTGTAAATGCAATTCAATTCAATTCTACACTATTCAGCCCAATCAAACACACA
>NW_006239110.1:503083-524511 GCF_000226075.1 Solanum tuberosum
GGGAGCCAAAGTAGTAGGTCGACGAGCGAGGTTCATCCCTTGTTCCTTGATTTGCTGAACGGTCTCACTCATGCTTTGTTGTTCAGTTACTCTTCTCCGTTCCGACTCTGCTAGTGCCACTGTAAGTTTAGCTATTTGATCCGACATAGCAGCAATTTGAACACCGTCAAGTGCCTTGGCTTGACGTGACGATCCAATACCTTCTAAGCCTGACTGAAGTAGTCTAACATCGTTTCAAGAGCCTAGACCATAGCATCTATCCTTGTGTGTCCCCCCTACCACTTTTTCTTTCTAAATCTAGGTGGACAGTTCATGTGTCAATTGGACCGAACTATCTAGATTCTCAGCAACGTACTGACGAAAGTCATTCTGCATATTAAATATAAAAATTGACATCAATATATATACATATCATAAATATATTCACTATTAATATATATTATTCATATTAAATAACTTATAAAAGTTCGTTCGGCCCTTTCCTCCACCTACACATCCGGATCCGACTCATTTTCTTTCTTCCTAACATGAGTCTTCTTGAAAACCTCTGGTTCAATGGGAGTGCGTCACAATTCTTTTTCCTATAAATAAAAACTGAAATTTATAACGATATATATGAATCAACTAATTATTTACTTATCTCTGTGATTGGTTTCCATATCCTTTCGGGTAGATTGCTAAAAGCGATAGGAATTAAAGTTTCCAAGAACACATGACAATCATGACTTTTCATACCTATCAATTTTCCTTCATTCATATCTGCCCGCTTTCCTAAATTCGAAGCATAGCCCTCCGGCATCCTCAAATTTTTAACCCACTCAATAATTTCACGTTTCTCATCCAATGTGAATGAAAAGCTTTGGGCTTAACTTATTTTTCCATTCTGTAATTCTTGCAGCCATAACTCTTTTCTCCTACAATATTCTTTTATGTCCATTCTAACCAACACTAATTTCATAATGCATATTAAGCATCCACAAACGATGATCCATCTACAAAATATAAGATATTCAATTATATTATAAATAAAATTTAATAATAATTTTACTAGTAGTAGTCCTAAAACTAGTTTAGTATTAAGTTCTAAGTTCTAAGTTCTAAGTTCTAAGTTCTAAGTTCTAAGTTCTAAGTTCTAAGTTCTAAGTTCTAAGTTCTAAGTTCTAAGTTCTAAGTTCTAAGTTCTAAGTTCTAAGTTCTAAGTTCTAAGTTCTAAGTTCTAAGTTCTAAGTTCTAAGTTCTAAGTTCTAAGTTCTAAGTTCTAAGTTCTAAGTTCTAAGTTCTAAGTTCTAAGTTCTAAGTTCTAAGTTCTAAGTTCTAAGTTCTAAGTTCTAAGTTCTAAGTTCTAAGTTCTAAGTTCTAAGTTCTAAGTTCTAAGTTCTAAGTTCTAAGTTCTAAGTTCTAAGTTCTAAGTTCTAAGTTCTAAGTTCTAAGTTCTAAGTTCTAAGTTCTAAGTTCTAAGTTCTAAGTTCTAAGTTCTAAGTTCTAAGTTCTAAGTTCTAAGTTCTAAGTTCTAAGTTCTAAGTTCTAAGTTCTAAGTTCTAAGTTCTAAGTTCTAAGTTCTAAGTTCTAAGTTCTAAGTTCTAAGTTCTAAGTTCTAAGTTCTAAGTTCTAAGTTCTAAGTTCTAAGTTCTAAGTTCTAAGTTCTAAGTTCTAAGTTCTAAGTTCTAAGTTCTAAGTTCTAAGTTCTAAGTTCTAAGTTCTAAGTTCTAAGTTCTAAGTTCTAAGTTCTAAGTTCTAAGTTCTAAGTTCTAAGTTCTAAGTTCTAAGTTCTAAGTTCTAAGTTCTAAGTTCTAAGTTCTAAGTTCTAAGTTCTAAGTTCTAAGTTCTAAGTTCTAAGTTCTAAGTTCTAAGTTCTAAGTTCTAAGTTCTAAGTTCTAAGTTCTAAGTTCTAAGTTCTAAGTTCTAAGTTCTAAGTTCTAAGTTCTAAGTTCTAAGTTCTAAGTTCTAAGTTCTAAGTTCTAAGTTCTAAGTTCTAAGTTCTAAGTTCTAAGTTCTAAGTTCTAAGTTCTAAGTTCTAAGTTCTAAGTTCTAAGTTCTAAGTTCTAAGTTCTAAGTTCTAAGTTCTAAGTTCTAAGTTCTAAGTTCTAAGTTCTAAGTTCTAAGTTCTAAGTTCTAAGTTCTAAGTTCTAAGTTCTAAGTTCTAAGTTCTAAGTTCTAAGTTCTAAGTTCTAAGTTCTAAGTTCTAAGTTCTAAGTTCTAAGTTCTAAGTTCTAAGTTCTAAGTTCTAAGTTCTAAGTTCTAAGTTCTAAGTTCTAAGTTCTAAGTTCTAAGTTCTAAGTTCTAAGTTCTAAGTTCTAAGTTCTAAGTTCTAAGTTCTAAGTTCTAAGTTCTAAGTTCTAAGTTCTAAGTTCTAAGTTCTAAGTTCTAAGTTCTAAGTTCTAAGTTCTAAGTTCTAAGTTCTAAGTTCTAAGTTCTAAGTTCTAAGTTCTAAGTTCTAAGTTCTAAGTTCTAAGTTCTAAGTTCTAAGTTCTAAGTTCTAAGTTCTAAGTTCTAAGTTCTAAGTTCTAAGTTCTAAGTTCTAAGTTCTAAGTTCTAAGTTCTAAGTTCTAAGTTCTAAGTTCTAAGTTCTAAGTTCTAAGTTCTAAGTTCTAAGTTCTAAGTTCTAAGTTCAAGTTCAAGTTCAAATTTTAAGTTCATGACATTCAAACATTCATCTTCTACTCATAACACTTCAATTACTAATTTCTAACTTCAAATTATTAACACTTTACTAACTAGTCATAAAATCAAATCCAAAAAAATCCCAATTCAGCCTAAAATTACATATTCTCAAGTTTAAACTAGTCCTAACATACAAAAATGCTAATTCTTCACTAACTAACAATGCCCAATTTTAAAAAAAAACCCTAAAATAAAAATTCTTCAATTATCTATACCTAACTAACAATAATCAAATCAAATTAACAATTGAATAACACAACCCAATAAACAAAAAAAATAATATACTAACAAACAATCAATTATAATCACTAGAATTGAAAAACAAACTAAAATTTAACCCCCCCTACCTGCAGCGACGGAGACCGGCGACGGGGAAGGGCGGCAGGGGACGGGGAAGGGGAGCATTGGGAGAGGACAACGATTGGCGACGGCGACGGAAAGGGAAGCGACGGCGGTGATGTGAGGATTGATATATATAGAGAGAGAGAGAGAAGGGAGAGAATAAGAGTGAAGAGAGAGAGGAAAATAAGAAAATGGCAATATGTCTTTTAGATATTTAATAAAAAGCCACGGACAATGTATCTAAGTCCATCGCTTTTTTTAAATATAGTTGACCTTTATTTTGACCAAAAAGCGACGGACTAAGAGATGCCGTCCGTTACTTTTTGTAAAATAATTTAAAAAATAATTATTTTTTAAATTATTTTACAAAAAGTAACGGACGGCATCTCTTAGTCCGTCGCTTTTTTAAAAATTAATTAATAAAATAAAATAAATTAAAAACGACAAACAACGTGGTTTTTTTTAATTTATAAATAATTATTTTAATAAAGACCGACGGACGGCGTCTCTATATATATTAAATAAATAATTATTAATTATATATATATATTTAGCGCAAAAATCTGCGAAAAAAGCGACGGACTAAGAGATGCCGTCCGTTACTTTTTGTAAAATAATTTAAAAAATAATTATTTTTATTAAAAAGCGACGAATAGTGTAGCAAAAGGCGTCGCTTTTTGGAGCGACGCTGTCCGTCGTTTTTAAGTTGTTTTTTAGTAGTGTAAAAAGAGCATATTATGTTAGGATCACCATATATTTTGATAGTGTGACATCATTAAGAGGTGACTCGAAAGGGGAAAGCGTCGATTTAGAGGTTTGAAGTGCGCATGTTCAGCTTTGAGGTAGAGACTACGACTTACTATCCTTAGACATTGCTGGTTGATTGTCCTAGCATGATAATTTGCCAAGTGTTGGGTTGGTATTTAACATTATTCCTCGTGTTATTATTATATGATTGATTTAGCCTTGTTTTGATTGTATCGAGAATTATTAGATTGATCACAAGTAATTCGATGTTATATTGTTTCCGTGAGTTGTGAATAGACTAGAAAGACCTTAGTGTCGATGATATTGAACCTTAGCCTAGGTTGGCGGATATTTTCCTTAGATAATGGTGTGTGTGGTCTGTGAGGCTAGATTAATGAATTGATTGGGTTAGATACGACCCTCTAGGCTAGGTTATGAAATTTAGGTAGCCCTATTGGTATGTGTGACTGGTTGACTCTGATAAAATGACTATCTAGACTCGTTTAGGATCCTATTCCTTTTAGTGCTATAATTGGCTTGAGATGGGATTCTGGGAGTGGCTAGTAAGTCTTGTCACTATTCCAATGTAAGATTCTGAAATATGCTAGGGTCTGTACAATTGATCCAATGTAGGATTCCCAGATGCTATCTTCTATGCAGTCATTTCGATGTAAGATTTCGGGACTGACTTAGTGTCATGCCCCAAAACTTAGGAGAGGCGCAACCGGCATCCCTCGCCGTACTTGACCAAGAGAACTGACTAAAACCTGTCACGACTCAATTTCACAGGTCATGATTGTACCTACTATACCCCACGGTAGGTAAGCCTAACCCTTAGCCCAGATCCATAAGCAACGAACTACCAACTAAAATCCAACAATAAGAAGCATAAAGCTTAGAAGCGAAGAAAGGATAATCGACAAAAATACAAAACATTAATAATCCCAAAACTTGATACCAATCAGTAATCGAGCATCTAATCAAAATAAGATTAAAAGGTTTTTACAAATACTAAATACGTAAAGACTGTCTATGAATACAACATAAAGACTAATCCTACCCACAAATAGACGAAAACCGGCAACTCCGAATTTGAGGAGATCACACAAGTCTTTGAAATTCCAAGCTGCTCCGCACAACTCCAAATAAATGACGATAACCCTAACAAGGATATGCAGGGGGCAGAAGTGTAGTATGAGTACCGAAAATGGTACTCAACAGGCATCAAACATCGGAGCTTAAAAGATAACAAAAGCATAAATAACAAGTAATAAGGAGAGCATAGCACAAGTAACTAAACATGGAATGCTAAATTTCATAGATAATAAAGAGTAGAAACATGATACAAGAAGTGACAAGTGGAGTCAAGAACGTACCTAGAACACGGGAGAAACAACCTAATCGCGAGCAAGTAAGATAACAAGTCAACTACCAAGGCTCTGGAGGACCCATGACCACAATTCTAAAGTCAAAGCCTATAAGCTAACAAGAAAGCAATATCATTGAACAAAATATAGTCAAACAATAACCTACCTGGATGCCCATACATCAAACATAACCCAACTGACCCCCATAAATCGGAGGGTACAATCAACAACACAATTATACTAGTGATAGACATTGCATATGAATGAAGAGGATGCAGTAGGACCATTAGAGAAGTGCTACGAATCCGAACCCAAGAAGCAAAAAATAGGCTCCGAGCCCAAGTAACCACAACCACAGTCAACTCTTAGCCCAGCTAGCAAGAGTGACAAATAATTCTAGACTACCCATCCAGCCAGTTCACTCACTGCCTAGCTAGCAAGAATGACTCGGGGTGTGTTGACTCCGAAATGGATCTCAATATATCAAAGCCACCTAGCCAGCCAGTCCACTCCCAGGGGTGTACGCCTCTTACGTAGTAAGAGTGACCGGGGGCGTGTCGACTCTGAAGATGATCTCAAAGTAGCAAAAATCATGCAAGAAAGGGAGATGACGCGCCGACTAGTCAAGTTAAATTTTCGTGCATCCCAGATGCCTCTAATATCTTAAGTATAAAAAGAGCACATCCCTGACACCTCGTGATATAAAAGCCAATAAATAAAGTGGTCTCGGTGGTACGACTAATGTTAAAACCAGTTTAGGATAAAAGTCATGTAAAACACTATTTCATCATGAATAATAAATATGTTGATGCATGAATCGGGATGAGAATGAACAAACAATGGATACATGCCATCACCAATAATAAAACAAGGCACTAAAGTGAAATGACCATACAACCCACAAAAACACGCTACCAAAGAGAAGAGTACTAACGTGGGATCCAATTGGTCCTTGCATACGGTCTCGAGCATAATAATATAATTAACCTTAAGTAATAGTATAACATGTTTACCGCTAAACAACAAGCGAAGGAACCAAAGAAGAGGTCTCAAATCAATAAAAAAGGGAACCAACTCAAGGGACGACACCCTAGCCCAATCATACCGCTACAGTCCGTGACTAAACATAGCTAGGACCAACCCACGACTACGATGAGCCGCCAAAGTCTCGAACTCCAACGCAAGAAGAACAACCCAATACAATCCCTAGAAGGATAAAATCATAATTTCGAGGGCGGTAAAACACAATCTGAAGCACCTAAAGTCCAACCTAATCTAAGGCCACAAAGTATCAATCTTAATAAGGATAAGAAACATCATCTATACCACAAGAAAAGCTACAAGCCTAAACTAAGGATCCCAATACCCATACTATGCCCAAGGCTCCTATGAAATAATAAAAGGATGGAATAACAAGAGGAAAGCTAAATAATCGGAAAATACAATAAAAAAGTACATGAATTTATACTACGCTTTACCTAACAAGCTCAATCAAAAAATTTGACCGAAGCCTAACTCAAAGACGATCACGAGAGCTCCGCATCAACCACATAATAGCAATCCACTTCCAAATTGCCTCCAAACACCGCGAATCTATCAAATTATCGATCATGATGTCATTACAAATGTTTTGAAACTAAAATTGCAACAATTGGAAATGGACCCTAAATCAAGTCAAAACGCGATAGTGGTACCCACACTGGAAAAAATCCAAAAAATGACTCTGTCAAAAGGTCCTGGACGACTAACGGAGCTTGTGCCTGAAACAAGGCTCAATTTCATGCTCGGAACAACCCAAACCACCACATGTATTTAAAACACCAATTAAAGAAATACAAAAGAGAGATGGAAGCCCCTTCGGGGTGTAATATACCTCAAACAAAGAGCCTCCAACACTTCTTGAACACTCTAACACATAGCCACAAAGTTTCTGGATGTCGACGACTTCAATTCACCTCAATCGAAGCTTCCAAGCTCAAGATATGACACTTTAGAAATGAGCGTTGAAGCTGAAATTTTGGAATATAAATAGCTGGAAATGGTTGTTAAAGGTCGATTTCGGTCGCTAAAGGCCTAAACTCTGGTCGCTAAAAGCATGAACTAGATATCAACACTTCAGCTGGTTTGCTCCAACTCCGAATTCTTCAACTAGGTGTCAGGATTCATTCAGAGCTCCGTGTGTGCAAATGAAATATGCTACACCATTGAATTAGGCAATCTGGACTCAACAGAACCATCAAAACATCCACCCGAGGTCATCTTGATGAAAAGTGGGTCCCACACCCAAGTTACATGTTAAGCTAAAATCCACAAAAGGCTCAAAATGAGATCGGAAGCCTCAAGAACCACACGAATGGTCGTTTTAGACCAAACTCAACATTCTGTAGCTAACTAGGCTGACATAATTCTCATATGAGCACTTTTATCAAGAATGTAGACCGATGTCAAATCTTGACCAAAGTTTCAAATTTAAAACGCCTAACCGCACAAACTCACACAAGAAGTCTCGGGGACCAAGCAAGACATGCCCTATCCTAAAATAGCCCCTTTGAAGCTATTGAAACCATTGGAATTACGTTCTAAGGCCGTCTTCCTAAACTTTTGATCGAAGTCAACTGTTTGAGTTTCAAATGCTCCAAAACATAGAAACTTGCACAAAACCCAAACGAAAGACCATTGAACTGTCAGTTCCAAAAAGTCATAAATAACTTGGGGTCACTACAGGAAAGCTATAAATATTGAAAAATTTAAAATGGAGAAAATGGCCTAGAGGGTCACTACAACATCCTCTGCTAAAAGAACTTTCATCTATAAAAGTAGAAGGATAGAAATAGTATAAGGCGTGATAATATGAGAATATTGGGTTTGTGTGCTCTGCCTGACCCACAAACACCCTTTCAGATTGAGCAACTCCATCACAAAACTCAGGCTAAAAGAATAATCCTCAAATACACTTAAAAACTTCAAAAACATCTCCAAATCCAATTTGGGCTCCAACTCCCGCCCAATGGAACTGACATTGCCTGAAAGCAATAGATTTATCTAACAAGACCAACAAAACACCAATACCATACAATCGAGCATTGCAGGACCATGGAATGTGCAACCCATTTCCCAAATAAAAAAACTAAACTTATGCTCCACATCTAACATCTTCTAACCCCCAAAAGAGTTCTACCAGTCCTTAGTATTCCTGAACATTTCTAGCACCATAAAAAACATGCCTACAAACCCACACAACACAACCCTCGGAAGGACAACAAGATACACATGAACGTCAAGGAATAATAACCGCCAAAACAAGGAACTCAGCCCAAGGCAAGGCCCAAAATCAACCTTTGTCTCTCAAAGACCAAGAAATCCAGTTGGAACACAACCTTCTAAAGCTAATGATGCCAATCCCATCCTGCGGATGACAAGTCTGCACTAACCCCAACTCCAAGGGCCTACTCCAAGCCAAAGAGCTTCCGAAAAACCAACACCACGAGTCCAAAAACTACTTGCCACCATAAATCTAAACCAACCACCCCAATCTAAGGGAAACCAAGCCGACAGGCGACGAATTAACATAATCAACGAGCTAGTAAATTTCCAGGACACCAAGTCCTATCACGAACCATACAAGTTAGCAAGAATGATAAAATCAAACCCGACATCCTTATCTAGAACTAACTCATAGATTCCAAGAAATACTTTGACCCCATCCTAAAGATCGACCTTCTTAGCAAATTTCCATTTTCCAATAGATGCTAAGGTTTGAACCCCCAATGAATACAACCATTTGGATTCTAAATCATGCATTGGTCTCGAGAGCTATGAACACAGAAAAAAAAGAACTAACATAACAGTTAATCCAGACACAACAAGGGATTACACCTCCAGCTTCTAGCTAGCTATAACCAAAACCCAAAACCACAAGAAGCAGCTAAAACCAAAAGGAGCCAAATGAGCAAAAACACAACTCTACTATCAAAGAAAAACTACGACAGAGGAGGAAATCAACCAAGAAGGACTACCACAACAAAAGAAGGCTAACTACCCAACACAATAGTCTAAACACTAGCACTCTCCCAACTACTAGTAAAAAGGGATGACACAACTAAGCCAACCTCCTAAGCCAACTAGGTTCAACAACACATAAAACTCAAATCGAGAAAAACTAGTCTAGCCACCTATCAAAGAAGGATATATATCACAAAAGAACACACAACAAGGGTGGAAAAAAGGGAAACCAACAATCCCAAGGCCACAACCACAACAGGACTATGAAGTAAAGACACAGGGAGCTACCCAAACACTACTCCCAGTCAATGCGACACAACCTAGTCGATCCACTCCTAAAAAGAATAAACTATGGGAGGTAAAACAGAAACAAAAATTTAAAATCAAGCTATTGTAACAAGCCAATAATAGCTAACAAGTCAAATAAACCTGAATAGGCATGAAAACCCTAAATCACAAAAAATAAAAATTAAAAGGATAAACCACAAAATTGCATCAAAAGAAGGGATACTTGGAGCCTCGGCCTCTGGCCGATCTGTAGAAGCATATAACAGATCATGCCTGACCTCAACCTAAACTCCAAATGTAGTATTGGCAACGCCAAAGTCACCACCTCTGATTGAAGGAGTCAACAACCCATGATACAGATCTATTAATTACCTCACTTTATGGTCCCATGCTCCCCATAGATACAACAAGGTCTACCCACCATATCCAGGGGTTTATGAGATACTGTCAATGCATGGGAGATAAAATCCAACATGGGAACTCTTTAGACTAATGGTTAAACCTTTTACAATTATAACAACCTCTCTAGAATGAAGCCGAACACGAAGAATGCAATGAGCTGCCCTAGCTAGCTGTACTAGGCCTTGCGACAATCTCTAACGTAGTGCCCTACCTTTCCACATTCATGACAACCATCACCAAGAGTAACCTGCTGTAATAACCTAGTGGGAGTAATATAAGACACACCACCTGATGGTCCAGAATGACCACCAAAAGTATAGCCTAAATTTTTCCTGTTGTAGGCAATAGAACCTACGTTAGAACCCCTTGGGACCTGAGATGCAATTGGCATAGGCCTTGTAGGTCAAGAAGGAAGATGACCCTGGCTGAACTAATACCCACCTTGAAGTGGATTGTTGTCACCGATGTATTGATGGAAAGGCCTCTTACAACTATCCATGTAAGTCTCGAGGCATGCCTACTGCACAACCCTTACATGACTCACAACATGGAGAAGGTAGAGCCCGCTAATATCAGATGCTCGGACACCAATTAGAATGACAAGGCCAACCCTCTGAGGAACCTCTAACTCAAATCATGATATGGAAAAAGTAATGTGGGGCTATGCCCAGCCCACTATTGAAATCCCATCACATAGTCCAAAATGGATGACAAACCCTATTGGGGACCTCTCAGCCCACTCTGCTCTAAGAAACCATCGATGTATTGATGGCAAGGTCTCTTACAACTATCATTGTAAGTTTTGAGGCATGCCTACTGCACAACCCTTACATGACTCACAACATGGAGAAGGTAGAGCCCGCTAATATCAGATGCTCGGACACCAACTAGAATGACAAAGCCAACCCTCCGATGAACCTCTGACTCAAATCATGATATGTAAAAAGTAATGTGGGGCTATGCCCAGCCCACTATTGAAATCCCATCACATAGTCCAAAATGGATGACAAACCCTATTGGGGACCTCTCAGTCCACTCTGCTCTGAGAAACACCTATTGCACCCAGAACTTCACCTACTTGAGGTGTACCCTCGAAGAAGATCAAAACTCCTAGCATTGAATATCAAGGTAGCCAATGACCTTTTCAAAGCCTTGGCTCCCTCCAAACTCTCTGAATGCTAAAGAGTACTTCAGACCGCAAAGTCCTTGCATGACTGAGGCCTTCTAGCCCAATCATGTGCTGAAACTCTAGTGAAATATACTAATGCTCCATCCACACCCATTAAATTCTTTGTGCTATCTATATATGAGAGAGTAAATTGCAATGAAGCAATTTTGGAGGATAATCAATGCGAAAGGACACAATAGGGAGTCAAAAAAGGAATTTCCTAAGAATTCCCTATAGCCTCATATATATATAGGATATAGATGTCTCCGCATCGATCTACAAGACTCTACTAAGAATTTTCTCTCACACCACATTGTCGGTTGTTGCTTCCCATTTCACACTCAAGTATACGTGGTTGCACATGTCATATAGTTGCTTTTGAAGAGCTGATTATCGAATCCAAAGGACTTGCCTATTAAATATTTTACTAAACTATACTAGTCTAATTATTTATTCACATTTTCCAAAGGAGTTTGATTTTTTTATTTGTAAACAGAAGAATGTAAGAATGAAATAATAGAATTACATACAATGATTGGGGAAATTCCAGGGTTGCAGTATGTGTAATGTTTCATGTATCACATCTCATGTAAGGAATTAACTACAATTATCAAATTACTGATTTAGAAGTTTGATTTTATGATCGTGATCTCTCGACCTCTAATCACCTGGTAGATTTTATGATCGTTATCTCTCGACCTCTAATCACTTGCTCCAATTGACTGTCTAACCACATCGTCGAGCAGGGATAGACTGAACTTGATTAGCGAGCATTTATATTTCATCTTGTTTTGTAACAAGCTTGGTGTTCGTCCAAGTGTCAATCCTGAACATGAATGTTAACAAGTGATATGCAAGAGAGATCCAACTCTTCGTATTCTTTGGTCTATCTTCCTCTCCATCTCTCCAGTTCAAGAATAGACAATATATTTATCTCTATGGTGATCAAGTATGAAATACAAAAAAAGAATACTAAAGTAATTTAAATTATAACCAACATTATTTCAAACAATTGACGTTCAACAATTACCCATGGCTACACTGCCAGAACAAGAGTCTTTAGCTACTAACGTCTAAGAAATGAAGAAGAAAACAACCCTAATGGTTAATTCTATTCCTTGCCTCTTGCACTTGAAAAAGAAGAAGTTATCCTACAAAAGAAGCCTAAGGTTCTATTTATAGAGTTGGGGAAAATAATCCCTTATCTTAATTTGATTTGAAATCCTTAAATTTTAGAATTCTTGTCAGGGCATTCGTGGGGCTACTCGCCACTATAGCACTAGGACTGCTACGACGGCGCGCCAGTAGTATGCCATAACATGTCTTCAATAGTTTAGGCCCTGGTGTGGTGTGCTAAGGCTGCTCCAGGTGTGTTTTTCTTCGCGCTCACTTTCCCTTCTCTATCGTCGCCTCCTATTTAGATCATATTCCTTTAGAAACCTTTGCATATACTAATCATGCAGGTTAGTGTGCATTAATTGCAATACTTAATAAAAACACAACAATTATCATAAAAATCATCCTCGAAACATTAGGCACATACGGGTGAATCAAAGTTAATGGGGATATAAATACGCCCAAGATCACCATCCCGCACTTAAATCTTTGATCTCCCTCGAACAAATATTAAAGCTCATGTAAAAAAATTTCAAAATTGGGATGCCACCACTTTGGTTGATACAAACATTAAGGCCATATACAAATTTCAAAACATCAAGTAAACATCCCTATCATTACACAATATATACAAATAAACAATAAATCTCTAACCTCATAACCTCAAGAAAGGAATCTAAACTCATCATATTTAGGCGCTCACCTACACACATAAAAGAAAGGTTAAAACATCACCTATCTATCATGACACAAGTGCCCTCAAAAGAAGAAATAGTTCACACAGTCAATTCAAAAGATATAATATAAATTAAGGACTTAGCATCAAATAATAACTCTCACACTCATAAATGAAATTCACACGTATTCACAAAGAACCATAGGCTTTCCCATTATGTATATCTCAACTAATTATGTATGCTTGGATAAAATCAAATAAGACTTTAACGGGTTGTAATGTAGGCTAGGGAACGGGTAGAAAATCTATATAACAGTGACTTAAACTTCTGTAAGAACTTCGCAATTTTTGACTTCATCACCCATTATTTTCTTCTTTTTATTTTCATCCCTCTCTTCAACAATTGTTTCACAAGTAGTTCTCATCATCTCAAGAATGCTTCAATCATTTTTTTTTTCAATCATTTTTTTTCTTTATTTTAATGTCACATTCCTTCAAAGAGGGATTTTTCATCACTTTGTAGTTATCATTGATTACATTTTTCACTCAACTATCCCTTTATTTCTTCAGATTTATCAATTATAATCAGTCTATGGTAAAGTGCTCAAGGAAGCAAGGTGCAAATCAAAAATCACGAATACAAATAAATAATAGAGAAGAAGAAAGAATAAACCAAACTTCTCCGGCCTCCACGACATCTCTTTCAAAGTTCTCAAGCTATAAAAATCTAAATTATATGCTATGTGTAGGTTCTATGTTCTAAGTTGTATATTGTGGAATGTGGAAGAATTAGTTTTATTGACTATTTGTAGATGTAGAAAACCTAAATAAAATAATTATGTTCAAATTAAACAAAATTGAGAAACCCAAAACTCAAAGGAATTGGGTTCCAATTGTTTATGATCTGCTGCGCTGCCTTAGATTTCTGCCTCAATGGCTACCATGTGGAAATAATAAGAGTTGGTGAACTTGCATTTGGTTGGTGTTTTTTAAAAATGGGGCAGCACAAAAAGATTGAAAATGTCTTTCAATATTTTATTAATCATAATAGGGCTTTAAATAGCCAACTTGATAACATAATCTGCAGAAAATCTGCATAACAAGAATTTAAAAAGACTAAATAATCTCAACAATTAAAACAACCTAACAAATATTTAAAATTTAAATTCATCCTAAAACTAGGTAGCTTATTATTTTAAAAAATGACTGCAGTAACTAAAAACAAACTCAACACTCCTCCTTTGCTTTAGATACTGTAATTTAAAAAAGTTGCTCCTCCTCAATTTCTGCTTCTACAACTTGTGGTTGAAGATTGTTCTTAAGCTTGCAAACTTTTGTAACATGACCGGCTTGTTTGCAATTCCCACATATTGCATTCGGTCTCCACCAATAAAAAATTTCCAAGTGCGCTTTTCTTTTGCAGTATTTGCAAAGAGGATAATTATCTTTTTCTTTTCTGTTTTGTGCATAAAAGGCACCCTCGGTAACATTATCTTGCCTGAAGGCTCTTCTTCGCTCTTGTACTTGAAGAGCATTTATTAGTTCTTCAACAGAAATAGTAGAGATATCTTTAGACTCTTCCAGAGATGAAATTTTAGATTCGAATCTCTCTGGAATTGTCACAAGAATTTTTTCTACTATTCTGTCATCTTTGAAATCCTCGCCAAGCAACCTGATTTTATTAATGATAAAACAAATCTTGTTAGAATACTTAACAATAGTTTCACCCTCTTGCATCCTAAGAGATTCGAAATCTCTTTTCAAATTCAAAATTTGCATTTGCCTGACTCGGTCACTTCCTTGATATTCCTTTTTTATTTTTTTCCAAGCTTCTTTTGCCGTTTCACAAGCAATGATTTTTGAAAAAATTGAATCCGCAATTGAATTTTGAATTACAGTTTTGACTTTGAATTTTTTTGATTTTTTCATCCGAATGAGATTTAATTTGAGCAAGGGTAGGATTTGCAGGGAGAGGTTGTAAGGGTATATCTTCCATTATAACTTTCCAGAGATCATAGGCTACAAGATATGATTTCATTTTCACTGACCAAATCTGATAGTTTTCACTAGTGAAATTTTTTGGGGCATTCAAAGAGAGACTGTTTCTTGCCATTATTTCGGTTAAAAATAATTTAGAAAAGCATGTGCGTTAAAAAAATCACGGGTTGAAAAGGTAGCCTTGATGGGTTAAAATGGGTTGCCCTGATGGGTTAAAAGGTAGCCCTTACGGGTTAAAACATGTATGGTAGTTCTTTGGAAGATTTCACAGATCCCTTAAGATCAATGAAACTCTGATACCACTGTTGGTGTTTTTTAAAAATGGGGCAGCACAAAAAGATTGAAAATGTCTCTCAATATTTTATTAATCATAATAGGGCTTTAAATAGCCAACTTGATAACATAATCTGCAGAAAATCTGCTTAACAAGAATTTAAAAAGACTAAATAATCTCAACAATTAAAACAACCTAACAAATATTTAAAATTCAAATTCATCCTAAAACTAGGTAGCTTATTATTTTAAAAAATGACTGCAGTAACTAAAAGCAAACTCAACACATTTCTCATTTAACTGCTCTTTGCGCCATATATATAAACTAGAAATTGGACAATTGTTATTGTGAATTTGGTAGTCATTAATCATATATACGATCATACCATTGTTAATTAGTTATGAGTATGTCTTATCTACTTTTGATAATTAGTAAAAGTGTGTCGTTCATAATAGAGGGCGGATTAAAGAGAGGGATTAACAAATTTTTGAGCTGATAAAATTTTGAAAAAGGAATACGTACACATGATATATAAAGTGAATCGCGTATCAAAATAGTAATAAAAAAAATCTATAACATGTGACACAAATAAACATGACACACATATTTTTAGATTCTATAATGGCATAACTAAGAAGATAAAATCGTAAAAGTGCATAGAATATACTATGTCATGAGTTTAATCTAGGATTAAAGGTCCCTTAGTTGGGAAAATACATTGTTATACCATATATAATCGAACATAACATATTATTACTCCAAACATTCAAATTATCATGGCAGGCTTAATAACGAGAATTGTACATTGTTGTTCATAAGATATAACATGTAATTTATTATTCAAAAATTTTAAATTATTATATCAAGCTTGACACAAAAGTTCATTTTTAGCAAATGTATGACAAATCCTCTGAGATGCGGTTATATATTTAAGAAATTATTTCACCGAATGTACGTCCATTTTGATGCAGGAATAATAATATGGAATAAATGTCATGTTCAAGCCATGAAACTTACATTAAGGATTTCTGACAAATGATGATTCAGAGAAAATTCAATATTTTTGAATTAGAAAAAACTCAACTTTCATTTTGGGTATAGTAAACCATCATGCTATTAAGGGTACAACATAAAAAAAAATAGATAAGAGGGACAATATAAATATATTTATTAGTGCATAAATCGATTGTATATAATCATCGACAAACACTAGAATAAGCGATATTTATCGAGTCAAGAGCATGTTCTGAGTAAAAGCTTTCATGGCCGGTTGATCAAAATGAGGATCCCAAATTGCATGAGCAATAGGTCTTAAATGTAAAGAAGTTTGCAATAGAAAAAATATTATGGAAAATGTTTCCCTTACTTAGAAACATGTCATGTAATACACAACATGGAGTCAGAAATTCAGAAAAACATAAATTTGCAAAGTAGGAAAGAGATCTTAGATATTAGATTTATATAGGAAAGAAAATGATTTAGAAATGGGAAAAATTTATATCATGTTTGCACCAAATCAGTTAAGCACAAATATATAGAATATGAAAAAGGCACTTTAGTGATATTATATTGGTATGGGAAAGAAAAGAATTTAGAAATAAGAAAAATCTATATCGTTTATGTATAATAAATATATCATATGTATTCAACTAAATTTGAATTTTCCTCAATAGATTCACATTAGGGGGGAGGGAGTTGGAGCTCTTCCTAACAAAAGTGACTCCATACTCAGTAAAACTCGAACCAGAGACCTCCTATTAAGAATACATCAATATTTAACAATTCATCATACTCCTTATTTGTACTGCAAATCTCATACATGAGTACCATATATATGATACTTTGTTCCAGGTTAAAGACTGACTTGTTTCTTATTTTCACTTATTGATGCACGTATGATGCACAAAATGCACGTATGGCGCACAAAATGCACGTGTAACACAAACAATGCACGTGTGACACACAAAATGCACATGGTAATAGTATTGTAAAATACTTTATCCAAATAAAACAAGAAATCCATGAGGAATATGTTCAAGCTGAAGAATGTAAAATGAACATCATTATCATTGGAGAAGGAATGCACAAAACAACAATATTTGAAAATAAGAGCTTTGGAGGTGGAATTGGGACGTACTACACTGCTATAGTGGGTAAGTCAATGTTATTAATTTACTTCAATTTATGATCAGATAACTCAAATTAAACATCGAAATATGTTTCAACCTTTGTGTTTATTCAATTCGTGTAACGCAAAACTTTTGGGTATCGCAATTTTGTTATTATCTATATTACATCGACGAGGATGTCAACATATTACACATCCTCCTAATATTATAGTAGCCAAGGATGGATTAGAAAATAATAACATTGTAATGATTGTTGTATTCGCGAGTCTAAATAATAGTATTGCATAATACTATATTCAAACCAAACAAGGAATCTATGAAAAATATGTCCAAATTGAATCATTAAAAACGAATATTGTTTTAATCAGAGAAGGAATGGACAAAACAATAATATAGGAAAATAAGAGCTATGGAGATGGAATACGGACATACTACTCAACTCTTGTGGGTAAGTTAATTTACTTCAACTTCTGATTAGATCACCTAAATTAACCACATAAATATATGTTATTATTCCGATTAAGTTTATGTATATATATATATATTAATATCATTGATCTGACGATTGTTTATTTATTTCCTTTTAAGGAGTGGATGGGGCAGGCTTCATGGCACAAGACATTACTTTCTGAAACACAATTAGAGTTGTGAACTATCAAGCAGTAGCTTTAAGTACATTTGGTCAGTTCTCCACCATCTATAGATGCCAATTTAATGGTTTTCAAGACACTCTATACAGGAACCATGAAAATAAGTTCCACAAAGAATTTATAATTTTGCGCATTATCGACTTCATTTTTGGTGATGCAAATGTGATGTTACAAAATTGTTTAGTTGAAGTACGTAAGCCACTGAAGCCAATTCATCACTATGACAACACAATAGAGAAATATCAAGAATGGATCAACAGGACTCGTGTTAGCACATTGAGATTAGTAACTCTAGATGCGGGGGACAATGTAACAATGTAGTTAGGTTGTCCGGGGGAAATTTTGTCACATACCATTATTATGCATAGTTACATAGATATGCTGATAAATTCAAGTGGGTGGATAGAATTTGACAGAATTCAGCCATACTATTTGGAATACCAGAATAAAGGAATAAGTGCATATATAAAGAGTCATGTGAAGTGGGCATTAGCTACTAATGATCCCAGGATAGTATAAAACCTCACAGTGAGGAATTTCATAAACGGTTAAAAATGAATTTCCTCCACAGTCCCACATTACTTTGATCTCATGTAGATAGAAATAGTGTTGTACTTAATTGTTTGCCTAATTTTGTCTACTTGGCCAAATTAATTTCTGAATTGATGTTGAATTTTTGACAAAAAGTTATATGCCATGTCCAGTTGGTAATTAAATCTTACACATAATGTCTTTTAGCTTCTGAAATCATCTTTTTTAATTCATAGTATATATGGATTTAGATTGATTTATATTAAGTTTAAAAGAAAGGGATTGTTTTGTCCTTAAATAGTTCTTTCAAATCAAAGGAATGATTGAATTGTCTTACTAGTACAATTCGTGGTTCATATGCTTAGTTAGAAAATGATTTGATAAGTTTGTACCAATTTAGGTATTATTCTTCAATTTGGATCTTAGCCAATTTTTATGTAGGAATTTTTCCAACATTTTAAGCATTTTTGCACCAAATCAGTTAAGCACAAATTTATAGAATATGAAAAGGCACTTAAGTGATATTATATTGATATGGAAAAGAAAAGAATTTTGATATGAAAAAAATCTATATCGTTTAGGTATAATAAATATATCATATGTATCCAACTAAATTTGAATTCTCCTCAATAAATTCACATGGGGGGATGGAGTTAGAGCTCTTCCTAAAAAGAAGAGACTCCATATTCTGTGGAAGTCGAACCAGAAACCTCCTATTAAGAATAAATCGATATTTAACACTTCATCACACTCCTTATTGGTACTGCAAATCTCATACATGAGTTTCATATATATGATACTTTGTTCCTGGTTAAAGACTGACTTGTATCTCATTTTTACTTATTGATGCACGTATGACGCACAAAATGCACGTGTAACATAGAAAATGCACGCGTGACACACAAAATGCACGTGGTAATAGTATTGTAAAATACTATATCCAAATAAAATAAGAAATCCATGAGGAATATGTTCAAACTGAAGAATGTAAAATGAACATCATTATCATTGGAGAAGGAAGAGCTATAGTGGGTAAGCCAATGTTCTTAATTTACTTCAATTTATGATCAGATCACTCAAATTAAACATAGAAATACTTTCAACCTTTGTGTTTATTCAACTCGTGTAACGCAAAACTTCTGGCTATCGCAAATTTTGTTATTATCTATATTACATCGACGAGGATGTAAATATATTACACATCCTCCTAATGCTATAGTAGCCAAGGATGAATTCAGAAAATAATAACATTGTAATGGTTGTTGTACTGTCAAGTCTAAATAATAGTATTGCATAATACTATATTCAAACCAAACAAGAAATCTACGAAAAATACATCCAAATCAAATCATTAAAAAACTAATGTCATTTTCATCAGAGAAGGAATGGACAAAATAATAATATTGGGAAATAAGAGCTATGGAGATGGAATATGGACGTACTACACAACTACCGTGGGTAAGTTAATTTACTTCAACTTCTGATTAGATCACCTAAATTAACCATATAAATATATGTTATTATTCCTATTAAGTTTACGTAGTATATATATATTAATATCATTGATCTGACGATTGTTTATTTGTTTCCTTTTAAGGGGTGGATGGGGCATACTTCATGGTGCAAGACATTACTTTCCCAAACATTGCTAGAGTTGTGAACTTTCAAGCAGTAGCTTTAAGAACATTTGGTTAGTCCTCCACCCTCTATAGATGTCAATTTAATGGTTTTCAAGACACTCTATACACGAACAATGGCAATCAGTTCTACAGAGAATGTATAATTTTGGGCATCATCGACTTCATTTTTGGTGATGCAAATGTGGTGTTACAAAATTGTTTAATTGAAGTACGTAAGCCACTGAAAGGCCAATTCATCACCATCACAATACAATAGAGAACTATGAAGAATGGATCAATAGGACTCGTGTTGGCACATTGAGAAGAGTAACTCTAGATGCGGGGGATAATGTAACAATGTAGTTAGGATGGCTGTGGAAATTTTTTTCACATACCGTTATTATGCATAGTTACATAGATATGCTGATAAATCCAAGAGGGTAGATAGAATTTGAAGAAATGCTCAGAATTCAGCCATACTATTTGGAATAGCATAATAAAAGAATAAGTGCATGCATATAGAAAGAGTCGTGTGAAGTGGGCATTAGCTACTAATGATCCCAGGATCATATAAAATTTCGCAATGAGGATTTTCATAAATGGTGACAAATGGAATTTCTCCACAGTCCCACATTACTTTGATCTCATGTAGATAGAAATAGTCTTGTACTTACTTGTTTGCGTAATTTTTGTCTACCTTGGCCAAATTAATTTTTGAATTGATGTTGAATTTTTGACAAAAAAATATATGCAATGTCCAGTTGGTATTTAAATCTTACGCATAATGTCTTTTAGCTTCTGCAATCATCTTTTATAATTCATAGAATTTATGGATTTAGATTGATTTATATTATGTTTGAAAGAAAGGGATCGTTTGGTCCTTGAATAGTTCTTTCAAATTAAAGGAATGATTGAATTGTCTTACTAGGACAATTTGTGGTTCATATGCTTAGTTAGAAAATGATTCGATAAGTTTGTACCAATTTATGTATTATTTTTCAATTTGCATCTTAGCCAATCTTTATGTAGGAATTTTTTCGAATATTTTAAGCATTTTAAGTTTGTATGTTTTGAAAAGAAAACTATACTTTATAATGTTGCAATGCGAAGTTCTATTTGAAACAATTGTTTTTCTAATTTAAGTTATTGAGTCATTATTAAGCTTCGCTAACTAATATTACAGAGATGAGCAAGAATATCATTTACTTATGTTATCACTTTGTGAATAAATTTTGCAACTTCAACATTTTCAAAAGGGAAAAGGGTCTGAAAAATACTCTAACTTTGGCCGAAATTGTTGTTACGATACCAAATTTTATGGAGGACCTTTTACCTCCTGCACTATTTAATAGTGTATTTTAAAGGTATGTGCCCACGTGGACACATTACGATTTATAATGATGCAATATTTATGATGTCCACGTGGGCATATATATATATATATATATTTTTATATAA
>NW_006239110.1:532478-533632 GCF_000226075.1 Solanum tuberosum
TATATATATATATATATCTTTAAAATACACTATTAAATAGTGCATGGGGTTAAAAGGTCCTTTTCAAAGTTCAGTATTGTTACAACAATTTCGGTCAAAGTTCAAATATATTTCAGACCTTTTTCCCTTTTCAAAATAAAATTTAGTTTATTTAAGAATATAAATAAATATTATTATTTAGTCAATCCATAATTCAAATTGAATCAAAAAATTTAAACATTTTTTAGATATCTTTAAAAGTTTATTATCTGCGAGGTTTGATTTTTAGAACAAAAGTAATTCTGTTTGATTTGAAATCAAAATAAATTCTAAAAAAGATATTTTCTAAAGTAACTCTAACACTAATTAATTTTCTACGAAGCCAAAATTTTCCTTTTTTTGCAATAAATAGTTTTTGGGTTTGTCTGTACTTTTGCTGCATCAGGAGAAGTAATATCATAAACATACAAAATAAAAGAACATCCCAATAGTATATGTGTTATGAAATTAGCACTTAATTCCACAAATAAACGGATCGAATAAAATATGAAATGAAGAAACATATATGAATGAAGACTAAAAGATGAGGGGAAAGGTAGTTAGTTGAATTCCAACATGCAAACCCATGCCTACTTTGAAAAATCTTGAACTTCCTTTATCACTGAACCAAGCTTTTGGCTTATGCTAAAGGAGTTCAACATTGGATACATACATATAAATTAAAAAATTAATCCTACATGTATCATTTAATTTTTCAATTACGTTCGAATTAATACACTAGGCTCTATATAACTCCACCCCAATTTCTATATAATTTAAAGGGATTAGTAGTATCCCCCAAACTATGATCACATCCTCAATTACACAACATTTCTTTTCGGAATCTATTACATATCTTAACTATTTTAAAATAAAGTAAATATAGCATTAGGTGTTGAGGTGACAAAAAATAATTAAAAATCTAATTAATATGAACATATATATGTCATTTAACAATTTGTAATTAATTAATATATATAATTAATTGACATTCAAATTTAAGTTGATATGTTTTAAAGTGCTTGTTTTAGTTGCACCAATTACTAAAATCATCTTATGCTATTAAATTAAAATTATATATAATATTAAAAATATTTTTTTAATAATTAATTGTATACATATTATTTACAAAAATA
>NW_006239110.1:534025-569540 GCF_000226075.1 Solanum tuberosum
GAGTTTTGCGTTATGCAGGGCCAGATGGATCTGATTCTATGCGGGTGTGGGAATGATAGGTTGAATTTTCTTTTTCGAAGAATCTAATGCGGGTTACGAGTTCCCTCTTTTAAAAATTTGAAACATACTTATTTATAGAATTTTTACTATTAACAGTCTTACGGACTAATTATCTTCAACAATTTTATAACTTATTAGATTTTGCTCATCGACTTGAAATCAATTTTTCTTTTTATGCAATATTTATTTAACTCAAAAGGGTTAAATGATATTAATGTTTTTAAAAACAACAAACAACTTTAACTTTTCCTCTCTTCCCAATTAATGCTTCATAAAAGACAACAAGTAAAATTCTAGATGGTAGGTTTTTTTTAATTTTTAATTCCTCACTTCTTTCTGTTACAGAGAAGAGGAATAGTTTTTTTTTAGGTTCATAAGTGTCTTTATTTATAATTTGCACAAGTCGTATAAATATAATTGTAATAAATGTAAGAATAGTAAAATGATAAGAAAAAAATACAAGCAAAAAAGAAAGATAAAAATAAGAAAAAGAAAAAGGGGAAAAAGTGGAGTTTAATAATGATTGGTGAAAATTAAAAAAATTTATGCAGGGCGAAGTGGGGGGTTGAAAATAGAATTTTTTGTTATGCGGCATGGGGAGGGTTTGAATCTTTGTGGATTTATGTAAATTCGTCACGCAACTGCCCTCCCCACCCTATTTAATTTCCTTAAATAGGGATACAATTTTGAGTGTTATTATTTTAATGCATAATAATACATAAATATGGTGTTTTACTTGATCTCATTTCACATTCATGTGTCACGACCTAAAATTGGGCCATGATGGCATCCACTAGAACCCACAAAGTGGACAAGCCTAAAATCCAATTAACAAGATGAGGAAGACACATTTTATATAAAACATAAATAATAACAAGCGGAAGACAAGGATAATGTATATAGAAAGAAGGGTCATATCATATATATCTGTAGTGCAATACATAATATACAAAATAGGCCCAAAAGTGAACAAAAGAAATACTAACACAAGATACCGATCTCAGGACCTTGTGTCACATATGTAGGAGCTGTTACGAACAAAAAGTAAAATATATACAGAGAACTGACTAATCAAAAATACAACATGAGAGTCAGTACAAAAGAAGTACAACAACAAGTCTCTGAGCGTTGGGAGATCACCACAAATCCGACTATGTGACCACCGAGGGAGATCCAAACGCTCACTAAGGGTGGATCGAACTGGGAGTTGCATTAGAAAAAAACTGCAAAAGAACAACACGGGGTACCTAGTAGGCATCATAGATCGACCTAGCTCAGAAAGACCAAATATTTTTAAAAAAGCACGATGAAACTATCAAGTCAAGGGAAACTAAGGCACAACTAAAATATCCTAGAGAATAGGCAAGTAATAATAAGCAATTACACGTAAAATCAAGCCATCACACACTCAACAAACTCATGCAATGAAAAAAACATGTAAAACTGCAAGAAAGCGAAAATCATATGCCTGAAAAAAACATCGAGACACCTGCAATGGTACATCAACCTTAACCATATGCTAATAACCCGAATAGATGTATCCACGGTCCACCCGTTTGGCACGCCGAGCCTACCCATAACTCGGATATATGTATCTATGGGCCGCCAGGATGATACTCCGAGCTTATCAACAATGCAAGTCTAAATTATAAATTATAGCCTGAGCCACAGCTAATGGGCCACCCAGTATGGTACCTCAAGCTCACCAGAGGAAAAACAACTTAAAGGTGTGATAAATCAAGTAAAAGGGCATGTTTACCACTTTTAATTCAAAACAGGTCTCAAGGACTTCCAACTTATTAATGTCAATTTCCTTTTTACAAACCAAGTCATTTTTCCCATAAATCAATCAAGTAGAAACTCCTCAGAATCATTATCACAACCAAGTCGTTTTTCCCATAAATCAATCAAGTAGAAACTCCTCAGAATCATTATCACAACCAAGTCATGTCATACACACAAATTCAGGTAGAACACCTGCCACAACACATGAGTACTAACCTTGACTTTATGCCAATCCAAGCTTGTTGCGTCAGATCCAACAGTTTAATAACAATCAAAAATCACAAATCAAGGGCCGTACTATTAATCAAACCAACCAAAAAAAAACCACACGAAAATCCTAAGTACACGCCACCTAGAAGAAAGGTCTAAGGATGATACTCACACAAGGTTCACCTAAACTAAGGCATGTCCGACTAAAACTTAAGCTAAACAACGCAACCTATGGCCATAACTTTCCAAGGATCAATAAAGCTCAACACAACGGAAGGGTTCAACCTAAATCATGCAATACTACATAAATATAATCAATCTAACTAAGACATGTCTAAGAAAAGGAAGCCATAACCAGGTCATGGCCGAAAAACCGCACACGAACTATAACTCGGGAGCTTTTCCCTTTCAGAGAGCCTCAGATTGCATCCAAGCCATCAAGAACACAAAGGGAAAGTTAATACGGATCCAATGATACCCATTTCACTAGCCCAAATTCCAAACCAAAATTGGGTCGAAAATCAACTCCCAAATCGAACCGTCATAATGTCCTCCTCGAAATGAGCATTACATGTCAGAAAGATGGGCAAAAATGGACTCAATTCAGACCTCAAATAGCCAAATTACCACACTTTAAAGCTTAATATTTAGGGAATTTGAGGTGAGAAACGAATAGTAATTGCGAAATTAATGACATAAAAGGGTAAAGGAGAGGGAAATGAAGAGAAATACCTTGAAATGGTTGAAAATGATCAGGAATTACTCCTAAATGCTCCACGAACTATCAAAGAGTTGAGTTTATTTTTGGAACTAAAGGAAGAGAATGGGTTTTTAATCCCAGCGATCTTTGCAAAAGCAAAGCGGCCAAAAGTTTGCAAAAGAGGACATCGCTTAAGCGGCCAAATGTTCGCAAAAGCTGAGCCCGCCTAACACTTAAGCAACCACTTGGTTTCTTAAGCGGCCTTGCAAAAGCCAAGGGCTGGTTGCTTAACAGACCCCCGCCCCTCAAATGTTGTTTGCTTAAGTGGCCCCTTGGTCGCTTCAGTCAACATTGCTTAAGCGATCAAAGGTTTGCTTAAGCCGACGCACCATATATCAGATTTTTCAGTAAAAGGGATAAGTGTCCAAAAACATTGAGCAATACCTCGGAGTTCATTCGGAGTCCAAATGACACAAACCAAAAGTGCAAAATACTTGAAAATGACATTCTCGACTCAACGGAATTAACAAAACAACCATCTGAGATTATTTCATCAAAAAATTGACCAAAGTCAACACTTTTACAAAGAAACACAACAAAAGGCCAAAAATCTAAAAACTCACTCAACACCCTCGGGAACAAAGCAATAGGTTGTTATAGACCAAACTCAACATTCTACAGCTAACTGTGCTCACAAAATTCAATTTTGACCCAAGTCCAACTTTAAGGCAAGTTTAAAGGCTAAAACGCCTAATCGCTCTAATTTCAAATATAAGCCTCAAAACTCGAACCGATCATCACACTAGACCAAAATGAACCTTATGGAGCTGATGAAACTGATAGAATTCCGATCTAATGTAAGAATCTTCAAATGTTTGACGAAAGTAAACATTTTCTAGCATTAAGCTTCGAAAACTCAAAACTCATATCAAACTCAACCAAATACATCGTAGAGCATGCCAAAGCTATAAGGAAGCTACACAAAGGGATAAAATAAGAAAAACACACAATACCTGAAGGATCAACAAGGAATTTCATCCACGGAAGTAAGATAAAGGAAATACCTGAAGGCTAAAAAAGATAAGGATACCGGGTCCACATATGAAACTCGATCTCCCAAGTAGCTTCCTCAATCAGATGGTGCCTTCACTTACCCTTCATTGATGAAATCTCCTTAGATTGGAACCACCTAACCTAACTGTCTAGAATGGCCATAGATTCCCCAGTAAAAGTCAATGTCTTATCAAGATGAATTGACTCTCACTGAAGCACCTAAGACTCATCAGGAATATACCGCCTCAACATAGAGTAGTGAAAGACATGTTGAACACTAGAAATAGATGGAGGTAAGGCTATCTCATAAGCCACCTCTCCTACCCGCCTCAGAATCTCAAAGGGATCGATAAACATTGGGCTAAGCTTGCACCTCCTCCCAAATCTCTATACCCACAAGAACACACAATCACCAACCATGAACGACAAAGGCCAAAGACCCTGATCCGCATAACTTTTCTCCCTACTATGGGCAGTACAAAGTTGCTCTCTGATAACACATATACTATCAATAGAATCTCTCAATAAGTTAGTGCCGCAGAGCCTAACCTCAAAAGATTCAAACTAACCCACATAAGAACAACATCTCCTACCATATAATGCCTTGAACGCTTCCATCTGAATACTCGAATGGTAGTTATTATTATATGCAAACTCCACCAAAGCAAAATAGTGATCCAAGTGGCCACCGAAATCAATAACACAAGCCTATAGTATATCCTCCAGAACTTATATAGTCCTTCCAAACTGGCCATCGGTCAAAGGGTGAAAAGTTATACTAAGCTGAGCTTAACCTGGGTACCTAACTCACTCGGAATAGACCTCTAGAAATATGAAGTGAACGGAGTACCATGGTCTGAAATGATAGAACGAGCACCCCATGCCAATGGACAATCTCTCGAAGGTAGATCTGACCCAATTAATCTGATGCATAGGCAGTTTGGACCTGTAGAAAGTGAGCCACTTGGTCAATCAATCAATGATTACCAAAATAGAATCAAAACTCAAAGGTGTGTGACAATTCTACCACAAAGTCCATGGATATACGCTCCAACTTCAACTCCAAAATTGGGTAGCCTTTGAGTCAAACCACCTGGTCTCTAGTTCTCGTACTTCACCTGCTAACATTTCAAGAACCTGGCCACGAAAGCTACAATGTCTCTCTTCATCCCACACCACTGGTAATGCTGCCTCATATGACAATACATCTTTGCAACACCGGGATGAATTGCATACGTTGAACAATAGGTCTCCTGAAGAATCATCCCAACTTACTCACTAATTCTAAGAACACAGATTCGACTCTAATTCCTCAAGATGTCCTTTGAATCTAAGGTCTTCTTCCTAGCCTCGCCGCTAAGAACCTTGTCTCGAATCGTCCTCAACTACAGATCCTAAAACTGTTATGCCTAAATCTGCTCCATCAAGGAAGATATAGCGTCCGCACAAGCGAATACCCTGCCCAGCTAAAAGATATCAATTCTTACCATTTGATTGGCTAAGGGTTGAGTGTCCAAAGCCATAGGTCCCTCCTCAACGGCTAAGAAAGAAAAAATCCCCATACTCACTACCCTCTGTCTCAAGGCATCTGCTACCACATTAGTCTTGCCCAGATCACAAGGGATAGAAATGTCATTGTCTTTCAGTAACTCAAACAACCTACGTTGTCTCAAATCAAGGTCCCTCTAGTTGAAAATATACTGAAGACTACGATAGTCCGTGAATACCTCATAGTGAAATCTATAAAAATAGTTTCGCCAAATCTTTAACGCGAAGACTATCGCTGCCAACTCCAAGTCATTAGTGGGGTAGTTCCTCTTGTGAAGCTTCAGCTACCTAGAAGCATAAGCAATAACTCTACCCAGCAGCATCAAGACACAACCCAGGCCCATACTAGAAGCATCATAGTAGATCGTAAAGCCCTAGACTTTAACAGGAAGAGTCAAAATTGGCACTGAAGTCAACCATGCCTTGAGCTTTAGAAAACTCACCTCACACTCATCCGACCACTGGAAAGGGACATATTTTTTAGTCAATCTAGTCAAAGGTGCCACAATAGAAGACAACACCTCCACAAACCGTCTGTAGTAGATTGCTAACCTTAAGAAACTGTGAACCTTAGTGGGAGAAGTAGGCCTGGCCCAACTATGAACTACATCAATCTTCGCCGGGTCCACCATTATGAAATTATTGGACAATAAATGCCCCAAGAACACTACAGACTCAAGGAAAACTCACATTTAGTAAATTTTGCATAGACCCACTGCTCTCTCAAGGTCTAGAGTACAATCCTCTGGTGCTACTTACGTTGCTCCCTACTCCAAGAGTAGACCAAGATGTCGTCGATAAACAATATCACTAATGAGTTCAAAAAGGGTCGGAACACACAGTTCATCAACTCTATAAATGATTTAATGGCATTGGTCAACCCAAAAGACATGAACAAGAACTCGTAGTGGCTGTACCGAGTGCTAAAGACAGTCTTAGGGATGTCCGCCACCCTAATCCTAAATTTATGGTATCCCGATCTGAAGTCAATCTTAGAGAACACCGCTACACCTTGAATTTAGTCTAATAAATCATCAATTAGTGGTATAAGATACTTTTCTTGATGGTCACCTTATATAACTACCTGTAGTCAATGCACATACGCAATGTACCATCATTCTTCTTCACGAACAGGGAAGGAGCACCCCAAGGAGATACACTCAGTGTGATAAACCACTTCCCCATGAGGTCTTGGAGCTTCTCCTTAAGCTTTTTTAACTCAGTTGGAGCCATCTAGTAAGGCGAAATTGAGTCTGGATGTGTAACCGGTTCAACATCAATCACAAAATCAATATCACATTCAAGAGAAAGACCTGGTAGATCCTTGGGAAACATATTAGAAAACCCTTTAACCATAGAAACTTACTCTAGAGAAGGAAGGTCGACGTTAGTGGCACGAACATAAGAAAGATAAGATAGACACCCCCTTTCTACAAATCACCGCACTGTTAGAAAAGAGATTATACCCCTCAGCATATGAATACGAGAATCGGCCCATACAAGAGGAGGAATGCCAGTCATGCAAAAAGTAACTATATTAGAGAAACAATCCAAGACCGCATGATAGAGAGACAACCAATCGATGCATATAATCACATTGAAATCCACTATATCTAACACAATAAGGTCTACCCAAGTGTAATACCCTAAGATGGTCATCACACAAGTTGTATATACTCGATCTACTATCAAAGAATCACCTACAGGGGTAGCTATACGTATAGTCACAGCCTAATACCGTAAATGAGCACCCCGAGAAGTCTAAACCATCTGACCACTAGCACCTGCCATGCCATGTTCTGTATATGTAGAGTTGCCTGGATCAGCTTACTAGGCTATCACTTTTGTGGGTAACCTAGGCCTTTAAATCCATTGCTACATGATTGAGACCCGGTGAAACCACCCTAACGATGGGGCCTCTTATCGCTACTTTCAAAGGCCTCACAACAGATCTCCTCGATAGTGCGTGCATGATTAACTATCTTATAATAAATAACAAATTGATGCCACCATCTACTTTGTCACCAATTTAAGAGGAAATGAGAGCCTCTGACAAACCTACAAACTCTCCCCTCCTCTATCAATATAATTATAGTTGCATTTCTTACCAACTCATAAACTGAAAGTGACCCCTCAGTAAGGTCTGAGAACACATCCCACAACCGTTTTCTCAGGCTACGACGTACATACTTCTCCAAGAAAGTCTCGGAGAACAGAGCCCAAGTCATCAATGGTGACTCGGCTGGTCAACAATCTAAATAAGATCTCCACCACTGCTTCACTGCTTCGTTGGCCCCTCTAGGTAAGCAGTGTAATCAACCCCATGGGACTCCACTGACCCGAGGTTATGCAACCTCTCCTGGCAGCCAACTAGAAACCTCTAGGCATCCTCACCCGCAACACCGGTAAACCTGGGAGGACCCAATCTTATGAAACATCCCAATATCTTCTGCTCCTCAAGGGTCATAGCTTTCATAAGAGAGCCAAAGGTGGAACAATAGTTGGAACAGGCTAGAAAACTATACGAAGAGTTGTAGCAGCATGATGGGCCTGTGGAGCCCAAACACCCTGTGCCCTTGCATAGGTTGAAGTCTGAGCATCATCTCTAGCCTTCTGTCTGACTGAAGTGCTAGGCATAGTACATGCCTGGGACATAACCTCCATGAAGCTGAGGATCCTGGCCAAAGTATCCTAAAGTACTAGTATGGCCACAAATCCTTGTGGCGGCTGGGCTTGCCCCACACCTTCTAACTGATGCTGAACTTGCTCAACCTCTCTCAGGCTCTTGAGCTCGTACCCGACGTTGACCTCTGGGTCGACCTTTAACTCTGACCCTAGATGAGCTCCACTGGGAGATGTAAGGGGGTCCATGCCCGTCTGCAGTCCATCTCGTCAGACCAATTTAAGAATATAGTGCAACAAATAGTGTGTAGATATTGGTATTACTATCAACACACGATAAGAAATAATAAATAATGAAGTATTGCTAAGAATTCCCTATCGCCTCTCGATACGAACATTATCATATCGATCCGCGAGACTTTACTAGACAGTTGCTTCTGTACTAGTTAGACTCGTGAACCTAAAGCTCTGATACCACGCTGTCACGACCTGAAATCGGGTCATGATGGCGTCCACTACAACCCACCAAGCGGACAAGCTTAAAAGCTAATTAACAAGAATCAGAAGACAAAATTTATATAAAACATAAATAATAACAAGTGAAAGACAAGGATAATGTATATATAAATAAGGGCCATATCATATATATCTTTAGTGCTATACAAAATAAGCCCAACAGTGACCAAAAGACAAACTAACACAATATATCGATCCCTGAGACCTGGTGTCACCTATACATGATCTACTATAAACAAAAGTTATATATATATATATATATATATATAGAGAGAGAGAGAGAGAGAAGTAACTAATTCAAAATACAACATCAGAGTCGCTACAAAAGACGGGCAACAACAAGTTTCTGAGCGCTAGGAGCTCACGGCAAATCTGAGTCTGTGACTGCCAAGGGAGATCCAAACGCTATGTGAGGTGGCTTGAACTGGGAGCTGCATCAGAAACAGATGCATAAGTGTAGTATGAGTACCAAAGCATAGGGTAGCCGACCAAGCTCAGAAATATCAAATTTATAAAAGAACTACGATGAACCTATCAAGTCAAAGAAAACTAAGGCACACCAAGAATATCATAAAGAGTATGCCGTTAATAATAAGCAATTACACATAAAACAAAACCATCGAACACTCAAGTAACTCATGCAATGAAAAAAAAATTATAACTCAAAGAAAGGGAACATCCTAAGGTTAGAAGAAACATTGAGTCGCCTAGAATGGTACCTCAAGCTTAACCATACACCAATAGCCCAGATAGATGTATCCATGGCCCACCCTATATGGCAACTCAAGCTTACCCATAACCCATATATCTGTATCTACGGGCCACCCGGGGTGATACTTCGAGCCTATCGACAAGGCAAGGCAAATTAAAATGATAAATTGTAGCTTACCTCACCAACATGCCACCCAAAATGGTACCTTGAGCTCATCAGAGTAAAATTAGCCTAAAGGTGCAATAAATCAAGTAACCTTTTTACCACTTTTAATTAAAAATAGGTCTCAAGGACTTCCAACTCATTAAGGTTAATTTCCTTTTTACAAACAAAGTCACTTATTCCCAAAAATCAATCAAGTAGAAACTCCTCACAAGCATTATCACAACCAAGTCATGTCATACACATAGAATCTGGTAGAACACCCATCACAACAGAAAAGTACTAACCTAGACCTCCTACCAATCCAAGCTTACAGCCTCAGGCCCAACAATTTAAAAACAATAAAAATCACAACTCGGAGGACCTACACCATCAATCAAACAAACCAAACCAATAAAAAAACAAGACAATTCGAAGTTTCACACCACGTAGAAGCAAGGTCTAAGGATACTAATCACGGAAGGTTAACCTAAACTAAGGTCTTACCGAATAAAACATAAGCTAAACAACCTAACATATGGTCCATAATTGTCCAAGGCTCAATAAAGCTCAACACAACCTAATGGTACAACCTAAATCATGCAATATTACCCAAATATTATCAATCTATGTAAGCCAAGTCTGAGAAAAGGAAGCCATAACCTATCTCATGGACAAAAAGTTGCACACGAGTTATAATTATGGTGCTTTTCCCTTTCAGAGAGCCTCAGTTTCGCTGCCAAGCTAAAAGGAACACAAAGGGCAAGTTAATACAGATTCAACGATACCAATATCATTAATCCAAATTCCAGACTAGAATTGGGTCAAAAATTGACCCCCAAATCGAAGAAACAGAATTACGAAAAGGAAATTATCATAATGCCCTCCCTGAAATGAGGATTACATTCCCGAATGATGGGCGAAAAATGGGACTCAATTTGGACCTCAAATGGCCAAATCACCGCACTATAAAGCTTAGAATTTAAGGAATTTGAGGTTGGAAATGAATTAGAATTGCAAACTTAAAGATATAAAAGGATAGAGGAGAGGGAAATTAAGAGAAGTACCTTGAAATGGTGTAAAATGATCAAGAATTTCTCCTAACATTTCCAAGTCGAGCTCTCAAAGAGTTAAGTGTCATTTTGGAACTAAAGGAAGAGAATGGGTTTTTAATCCCAGCAATCTTCAAAAAAGCGGCTAAAAGTTCACAACAACAGACATCGCTTAAGCGGCCAAATGTTCGCAAAGTTGGTCGCTCAAACGGCCTTCGCAAAAGCCAATGGCTGGTCGCTTAAGCGACTCCTGCCCCTCACATGTTGTTCTCTTAAGCAACACCTTGGTCGCTTAAGCCAACATCGGTTAAGCAATTAAGGGTTTTCTTAAGCCGCACACTAGATATCAGATTTTTCAGCAGAACGGCTATGTGTTAAAAAACATTGAACAAGCCCTCAAAGTCCATCCGATGTCTAAACGATGCAAACCAAAAGTGTTAACAACATGGAAATGACATTATGGACTCAACGGAATCAGGAAAACAACCATCTAAGGTCATTTTATCGAATGTTGAAAAAAGTCAACACTTTAACAAAGAAACACAACAAAATGCCAAAAAGTTAAAAACTAACCCCTGACACCCTCTTGAACCAAGCCAAGGGTTGTTCTAGACCAAACTCAGCATTTTGGAGCTAACCATGCCGAAATAATTTGATTTCGAGCATGTTTACCAAGAAAGTTGACCCAAGTCCAACATTAATGAAAACTTAAAGGCTAAAACGCCTCATTGCACCAACTCAAAACGGAAGCTTCAAAATCCAAACAACTCATCACATTAGACAAAAATGACCCTTCCAAAGTCGATGTAATTGACGGAATTATGATCCAACATTAGAATCTCCAAATGTTTGACTAAAGTCAACTCTTTCAAGCATTAAGCTTCCAAAACTCAAAACTTACACAAAACTCAACAATTCATCTCGGGGAGCATGCCAACCCAGCACCACACAAAGCTATAAGAATGCTTTGAGAAGGAGAAAATAGTCAAAGCATGCATAAAACATTGAAATGACCCCGAGGGGTATTACTTTATGTCCTCCATCTTTTCGTGTGCACCAATAGAAACTTAAATTTGCATATAATTGAATAAATAGACATACACATCTTACATGAAATTTTTTTGTCCTACGTGGTTTCCTACGTGTATTATGCCGCATAGGACTCATGTGTCTAATTGTTTAACTTTATTGAAGTTTAAGTGTCTACTTGTGTACACCAAAAATTAGATGGTGTAAATGTGAAATGAGGCCAATTTAAGGGCACGTTAATGTATTATGCTAATTTTAAATATATAGTATAGTTTTTAGTTATTTAATAAGAGGGAGATAGAAAATAACTTGTCATGACCTTCAGGTCATTTCTATGTTTATGCCTCTTGTTCCTCATTAGGAGCTTTCATGTAGAAATCCTAAGTCATTTATGACTTATTGGGACTAGCAAGTCATTCGTTTTGTTTTTATACAAGGTATAGTGTTTTGGAGCTTTTGAACCTTTAGCGGTTAGTTTTGATCAAAAGTTCAAGAAGGTGACCTCAGACTCCAATTCTGATGATTCCATCAGCTCTGTAAGGGTCATTTTAGGCTAGTAATATAGTCGGTATGACTCTCGATACTTTTAGTGTGAGTCTGTGTGATCAAGCATTTTAAATTTCAAGTTAGGATCGAGGTTTGACTTTAGTCATCATTCTAAGTAAATGATCTCTTATGAGAATTCTCTTAGTGTGGTTAGCTTCGGAATGTTGAGTTTGGTCTAGAATGACCCTTCGTTTGGATCTCGAGACTTTCGGGCTAATTCTGATCCCCCTTGTGGATTTTGGCTTAAAACAAAGTTTGGGTGTTGGATCCACTTTTTGACGAGATGATCTCATAAGGGAATTTTGACTTCTCCATTGATTCTAGAATATCGAATTTGATAGGGTTGCATATTTGTTTACGTGCACGAGGATCAGAATGAATCATGGGCACCCCGTTAGAGAATTCAGAGTTTAAGCAAACCAGCTCAAGTGCTGATATTTGGTGCATGCTTTTAGCGATAAAAAACCAGACTTTTAGTTACCAGAAATAGATTCCTAGCATTCAGACCTTGACTATCAATAAAGCAAATTTTCAACTTTATTTCTTATTTTCAAAAGACGATTCCTCCCTCATCTGAGCTATGATTTAATTGATTCAAAGTGTTGTGTGATTGTTGGGAGCGTGTCTACTTGGTTTTCTGATTAGAAGATGTTAAGGATTCTTCTTTTAAGGTGAATTTGAGCTATGAGCTGCTGCCTTATCTTTGTTTTCTTGTTAATTTTGCATGTTGTTGTTGTGACTATTTTCTGTCCTCAAATTGTGTTACAGAGTCAATTCAAGAAAGTCTGACGCGGGTCCCACAATTCTCATTTGACTCTAAAATTGGTTCGTCTCCATTTTATGTGTTTTAGTGTTTAAACGATCGTACTTACATCGTGATCCTATTATTAATAGCGTGGTAGCGTTCGGAGGTTATTCGGAAAGGAAAAGCTCAAGCCTTGTGATTTGGAGCACGCGCGGTCAGTCTTCAGGTAGGCTACGACTTCCTTTCTATTAAGATTGAGTAGGGGACTATAAATTCATGATGATTAGCGTGAATTGGGAGTGGGTACCTAGTATTCTTGTTTTTCCTTTTAAGAAACCATGTGTTAGGATTGATTGATACTATTCGAGGGTAGTATGGTGTTAGTTGGGGGTTGTATGAGTGTTGTTGCATGCTGTGTGACTTACTTGTGTTGTTACTAGTGTTTTTGAAGTATGTCCGGGCTTATTCTAGGATAGACTAGGGATGTCTGAGACTCACGAGCCTTCAAGCTTCATTATGTTTTCGTTGTCATTTCGGATGGAAAAGGTCTTTATAAACTTTAATAGAATACTTGAGTCTGATAGTATGAGCCTTATCTAGGCATTTGCACAACTTGTTAGACCTTCTATCTTCTCTCTTTATCTCTGTATCTCTAATGGTTTACCGAAGGTTGTGTGCTTTCTTGAAGTTGGGGTATTTGAGGCTTGGAGTCTTTCATGATTCATTGGGAGTAGACGTCGATCCAGGGTGGCTTTAAACCTAGTTGAGATAATCTATGAAGTCGAAACACCCTAGGTAACTCTTGCTAGTTGGGCAGCTTACACCCCTATGAGTGGACTGGTTGGCTAGGCAACCTTGATGTCTAGACTCTATCCACAGTCCTCATCTTTAAGCCCGAAATTTCATCAAGTTTGGATCGAATCTAAAGGACCCTTCTACAACCCGTAGAACATACTATGACCCGTCAAACCATTCTGTAAACCCGAGGTCTTAAATCAACTCTCTAAATCAACTTTATGGGTTAGTCTTGCGGCCCGTCAAACTTTCTATGGCTCGTTTTGTCAAGTCGTAGGTCAACTTAAAGGGACTTAAAAATTCCAAAACTCAACTCAATGCCTGCGACTTCCTTCCTACGGCCCGTAGATAGGACTCATAGATCACTGCTTCAGTAAAATTTCTACAAATTTTCTTTCCAACTCGAGTTTCCAATTATTGAGGTGTTACAGTATGACCTGGAACTAAAATGGTCGACCTCTGACTTGAACTGTGGTGAAGGAACCTGGAAGAACCCAATACAACAAAGTTTTCAAGACTAAAACCCAAATAATAGATGCGTACCTGGACTCAAAGTGCGGCTAGTAGAGAATGTGCCTGCACTGAATTGTGGCTAAAAGAAGCTGCGCTCGGATCTCAAATTGTGGCTGGTAGAAAATATGCCCGAACCTCGAACCGTGGAGAGAACACTCCAAGAACTCCAAAATCGCATGTTCATCATCAAGTGAAAATCTATCGTAGAGAAACACCTCAAAAGGCATCCACTCCAACTCAAAACTTATGACCAAATCCAATGTAACCACTAAGGCACGAAATCACAACTAAAGCATGTCGGTGCGGTATCATAGGGATATTATGGATGAAAGTCCAAGTGTGGAGTTGTCACTAACTAATGGTTCACACTACTGCTATACAGTCTACAAGGAACTTGAACCGTCCAAAGAAATGTTAGTGGATTTCTAAGGTATATCAACTCCAAAAATAGCAACTCTAAGGCAATCACTAGCCTATGATTAGGCTAAGGCCAAGAATCAGCCACACATACCAATAAAAAGGTGTAACACCTCGGATTTCAAAATGAAGAAAATCCTAGTTTTTAGAAAAACTAGTGCCAGTACCAATGTAACCACCCACAGATTGTAGGTAGAACCACAGACTATAGGTGGGGTTCCGTCGTTAAGGTCCAAATTTTGATGGTCTCTAATCCCACCGACGGTCGACTAGTACGGTCCGTGGTTGGACCTACGAACCTTAGGTGAGGGCCAACAACCAATCAGAGGAAAATCTGATGGTTGTTGGGTCAACTTCAAATGGTCGTATCTATTAGCACAAAATTAATTAGGTGGTCCATGACCTATAAAATTAAAGATAATTGAATCCTCTTTCCAACGCCATCAATTTTGCTAAAACCCAAGCTCGGAGTAAAACGTTATACTCATTTTAGTGAAGCCCTGTCGGGCAAAGCATGAACGACGACCCCTAACGATGTGTGGTAGTTCAAACGATGACCCGTCAATGCTTTAGTAGATTGCACTCGTCAGCTTTAAGTCAGGGTCGTTTTGGTCCTTTTGCCTATGCATTAGGAACTTAAACTATGTCGTTTGATGCCTAAACTATGTCATTTTACTCAGTCTAAGCCTAATAACCAAGTCAGACATACCCAGAACCCTCATTCTCCAAAAATCATCCAAATTAGACATACCCAGAACCCTCATTGCTCAATTATGCTTTGTTCAACTTATATATATTTTTTCAACTTAGTATCTATATCCTACATGCTTAGTACATTCCAAGTACTAATGCATATTGTGTGCTACATCCTTTCATGATGTAGGTTCAAGTACACAACATCCAAATCACGCTTAGATTGATTCTCGGTTTGCATTCAACAACTTCAGTGGTGAGTCCTCATATTATAAGGACAATAGACTTGCTTTCATTTTAGTCTATATATTCAGTTTTCAATTTTGTTAGAGTTAGTTGGGCGGCATGTCCAAACAACTCAACTCAATTAGAGGTTTGTCAGACATAGTAATAGATGCAGCTTGAGTTATTAAATGGTGATTCAGTCATCACTAGACTTTCATTATATTTTATATATTCAAACTAGTTGGGTTTTTTCCCACTTTCAGTTATCCATTGTTTTAGCTTCCGCATAGTACATATCTTATTTAGTTATTCTCAATATGCTTGATATACGCTAGACATAGGGTTAGTTTAGGGTCACTCGTGATCCTAGGTCCTGCGCTACTTCAATGGGGTAGCCTCGAGGCATGACAAACTTGGTATCATAGCATTAGGTTCAAGAGTCCTAGGGTGTTTGAAAGCCGTACTGAGTAGAGTCCCTTTCATAAGTGTGATGCGCGCCTTACCTATGAGGGGGAGCTACGAAGTGTTTTAAGAAAAACTTCACTTTCTTTGTTACTCTTATCGTGCATGTTGTATTATTCAACTTCTCCTTTCTAATCCATCGTTATACATTTCAGATCATGCCTCATCGTAGATCTAACGTGCGTAATGCTATTTCATGCAATGCTAGCACAATTCCTCCATTCCCAGACCATGAGGTTACGAATGCAGAATTTTGGAATGTGATCCAACTCTTGGCTCAGAGTGTAGCCAATCAGAATAATTAGAAAGCCACAGTTACTGCAAACACTAATGGTGGATCAGCTGTAGCTAGGGTTCCAAACTTTGTTCGTATGAATTTGCTAGAATTTCTAGGGTCGAAGGTTGGTGAGGACCCACAAAACTTCATTGATAAAGTTAAGAAGATCCTAGAGGTGATGCAAGTGACCAGAAGTGATATGATGGAGCTGGCATCCTACCAACTTAAAGATGTGGCTCATAGGGTGGAGCTGGCATCCTACCAACTTAAAGATGTGGCTTATATCTGGTTCACTTAGTGGAAAAACAACATGGGTGCGGATGCAACTCTTATGACATGAGATGTTTTGCAAGAGATTTTCTAGACAGGTTCTTCCCAAGGGAGTTGAGAGAAGCTAAGGCACAAGAGCTTATGAACTTGAAGCAGGGTTCAATGTCGGTCCAAGAGTACGGGCTGAAGTTCACCCAGCTCTCCAGGTATGCTCCCCACATGGTTGTCGATATAAGGGCACAAATGAGTAACTTTTTGTTTAGGGTATCTGATCTAGTGAAGACCGAGTGCAGGAATGCTATGCTTCTTGGGAATATGGTTCTTGGGAATATGGATATCTCCAGATTGACGACTCATGCTCAGTAGGTTAAGGGAGATAAGCTTAGGGAAATGATTAAGGATAACAAAAAGGCCAGAACAGGAAGTTATGAATACTCACATCAAAAGTCGGGCGGTGGGAATCGCCAATAGTTTTAGCAAAGGTCTACAGCCCCAACACCTCAATCAGCTAGTGCTCCATCCCCCAGGTTTCGACAGGATTAGAAAGGTAGGGCATCAGTCTATAAGTCACATGGGAGTGCTTTAGGTATAAGACTTTCCCAACTTGCCCAAAATATGATAAGAACCATCCGAGTGAGTGTCTTGCTAGCAGAGAGGGGTGTTTTGGGTGTGGCCAGTCTGGTCATAGGTTGAAGGATTGCCCTTCTGCCAGGCAAGGACAATAAGGTAACAGGGCTCAGTCTACTACTTCAGAAGCGCTTGCAGGTCGCCCCATTTAGTAGGGTACCTCATTTGCTACACGTGGCGATCAACGCCAGAACAGGTTGTATGCTCTTCAGGCTCACCAGGACCAAGAAAGTTCTCCTGATGTGGTCACTGGTACGTTATGAGTCTTTCATTTAGATATTTATGCATTGTTAGATCTAGGGGCTACTCTGTCTTTTGTAACTCCCTATATAGCAGTAAACTTCGGTGTCAGTCGAAAAATTCTCTCAGAACCCTTTTCAGTCTCTACTCCAGTTGGTGGCCCAGTTATAGCTAGACGGGTATACAGAATTTGCCCTGTCATAGTTTCTCGGAAAGTCACCTCAGTAGACCTTGTAGAGTTAGAAATGGTAGGTTTCGATATCATTTTAGGCATGGATTGGTTACATTCTTGTTATGCCTCAGTCGATTGTAGAAATAGAATCGTTCGGTTTCAGTTTCCAAACGAGCCACTCTTAGAGTGGAAGGGTAGTAACTTAGTGCATATAGATCGACTTATCTATTACCTTAAGGCCAGGAAGATGATCTCCAACGGGTATATCTATCATTTTGTTCGAGTTAAGGATTCAAACTCCGAAACCCCAACTCTTGAGTCAGTCCCGGTAGTAAATGAGTTTTCAAAAGTGTTTCCATAAGATCATCCCGGAGTTCCTCCCGAAAGGGAAATCGACTTCAGAATAGATATCCTTCCAAATACCCATCCCATTTTGATTCCTCCTTATAGAATGGCTCCAACTGACCTAAAGAAACTGTAAGAGTAGTTGAAAGACCTTCTAGATAAGGGCTTCATCAGACCCAATATCTCTCTATGGGGTGCTCCAATGTTGTTCGTGCGCAAGAAAGACGGTTCTCTCAGGATGTGCATTGATTATCGTCAGTTAAACAAAGTCACCATCAAGAATAAATATCTCATCCCCAGGATTGATGACTTGTTTGACCAAATTCAGGGTGCTAGTTGTTTTTCTAAAATAGACCTCAGATCCTGCTATCATCAGCTCAGTGTCAAAGATAGTGACATTCTGAAGACAGCCATCAGAACTTGGTATGATCATTATGAATTTTTAGTTATGTATTTTTGACTAATAAATGCTCCTGCAAATTTCATGGACTTAATGAACATGGTGTTCAAATAATATTTGGACTTGTTCGTCATCATCTTTATTGATGATATCCTCATTTATTCTTGCAGTGAGGAGGAGCATGCGACTCATCTGAGATTTGTTCCATAAGCTCTCAAAGATTGCCAGCTATTCGCTAAGTTCAGCAAATGTGAATTCTTGTTACAGTCTGTCACCTTCTTTGGTCATGTGGTATCCAATGAAGGGATCCGAGTAGATTCTCAGAAAATTTAGGCGGTACAACACTTGCCCAGACCCACCTCTCCAACACATATCAGAAGTTTCTTGGGTTTGGCCGGTTATTACTGAAGATTGTTGAAGGATTTTTATCCATAGCTTCCCCATTGACCAAGTTGACTCAAAAGAAGGTCAAATTTCAGCGGTTAGATGAGTGTGAGAAAAACTTCTCAGAATTGAAGACTAGGTTGACTACAATTCATGGCTTAACTCTACCAGATGGTTCAGACGACTATGTGATTTATTGTGATGCATCTAGGGTCAGCCTAGGTTGTGTGTTGATGCAGCGAGATACGGTTATAACTTATGCTTCTAGACAAGTTAAGGTCTATGAGAAGAATTACCCGACTCATGACCTTGAACTTGCAGCTGTTATATTTGCCCTAAAGATTTGGAGACACTACTTGTATGGTGTTCATGTGGATGTGTTCACATATCATAAGAGCCTCCAGTATGTGTTCACCCAGAAAGAGTTGAATCTTCGTCAGAGGAGATGACTTGAATTCCTTAAAGACTATGACATGAATGTTCTACCATCCAGATAAGGAAAATGTAGTGGTTGATGCTTTCAACAGACTGTCTATGAGTAGTGTAACACATGTTGACAAAGAAAAGAAAGAGTTAGCCAAAGATGTTCAATGCTTGCTCGCTTAGAAGTTTGCCTTACAGACACATCAGATGGTGGTGTGATAGTTCAGAATGGATCAGAATCGTCATTGGTAGCGGAGGTTAAGGAAAAACAGGACAGTGATCCTATATTACTTCAGTTGAAGAGTGCAGTTCATCAGCAGAAAGTTGAGGTTTTCTCCCAAGGGGGAGATAGTGTGCTTCGTTACCAGGGTCGCTTATGTGTTCCTAATGTGGATGAGTTGAGGTAGCAGATCCTTACAAAAACCCATAATTCAAGCTATTCTATTCATCCACGTGCCACTAAGATGTACTGTGACCTACGGGAAGTATTTTAGTGGAACGACATGAAGAGGGACATAGCAGACTTTATGGCTAAATGTCCTAACTGTCAACAGGTTAAGGTAGAACATCATAAACCAGGAGGTATGACTAAAGATATTAACATTCCTACATGGAAGTGGGAAGTAATAAACATGGACTTCATTATAGGTTTACCTCGTACTCGCAGACAACATGCCTCTATTTCGGTGATAGTGGACAGAGTGACTAAGTCCGCTCACTTCTTGGCTGTCAAGAGTACTACAGATTCAGCGGAGGACTACACCAAACTCTACATTAATGAGATAGTCAAGTTGAATGGGGTCCCCTTGTCTATCATCTCAGATAGAGGTCCTCAATTAACATCTCATTTCTATAAATCATTTCAGAAAGGTTTTGGTATTCAGGTAAATCTCAGTACAACATTTCATCCACAGACAGTTGGTCAGGCAGAGCGTACCATTCAGACCTTAGAAGACATGTTGAGGGCTTACGTGATCGATTTCAAGGGTAGTTGGGGTGATCACCTACCTTTCATAGAGTTCACCTATAATAATAGCTACCATTCCAGTATTCAGATGGCCCCGTATGATGCACTATATGGGCGTAGATGCAAGTCTCCGATTGGTTGGTTTGAAGTAGGTGAATCAGCCTTGATTGGGCCAGAATTGGTTCATGAGGCTATGGAGAAAGTTCATATCATCAGAGATAGACTAAAGACAACTCAGAGTCGTCAGAAGTCCTATCCATATGTGAGGAGAAGGAACTCGGAGTTCGAAATCGATGATTGGGTTTTCCAAAATGTGTCACCTATGAAAGGGGTGATTAGATTTGGCAAGAAAGGTAAGCTCAGTACTAGATATGTAAGTCCTTATATAATCATGAAAAGGGTTGGTAATGTGGCTTATGAGTTAGAGTTACCCGCAGAACTAGCAGCGGTTCATCCAGTCTTTCACATTTCCTTGTTGAAGAAGTGTGTGGGTGATCCAAAATTGATACTGCCATTAGAGAGTGTGGCTGTGAAGGATAATCTCACTTATGAAGAGGTTCTAGTTTAAATTCTTGACTGTCAGGTTCGTAGGTTGAGAAATAAGGAAGTCGATTCAATGAAGGTTTTGTGGAGGAGTCAGTCCGTAGAGGGAGCTACTTGGGAAGCAGAAGCAGCCATGATGGCCAAGCATCCTCACCTCTTTCCTTCCGATTTTGTTTTAGCTTGATGTAATAGTTCCTCTCAAGTCTCTCAGTTTACTCTTGTGTAATTCAGTTTCAGTATCTTGTTCCCTTAGTTGTTCTTGCATTTCAGCATATTTGCATGTTCTTAGAACTCAGTTCAGTTAGATATCAGTTTCTAGTACTTAGTGGTAGGGATTGCAGCTCCTTCCCTCCATACTCAGCTTGTTTAGACTTCATTCGAGGACTAATGTTCCCAAGGGGAAGATAATGTAACACCTTGAATCTCAACATGAAGAAAATCCTAGTTTTCATAAAAACTGGTGCCAGTACCAACAGAACCACCCACGACAATAGAAGAACCACAGACCATAGGTGGGGTTCCGTCGTTAAGGTCCAAATTTGATGGTCTGTGATCCCACCCATGGTCGACCAGTACGGTCCGTGGTTGGACCTACGGACCGTACGTAGGTGAGAGTCAGCACTCCATTGGAGGAAAATGGTTGTTGGGTCAACTTCAAACAATCATATCTTTTAGCACAAAATGAATTAGGTGGCACATGACCTATCAAATTAAAGATAATTGAATCATCTTTCCAACGCCACCGAGTTTGCTAAAATCCAAGCTTGGAGTAAAAGTTATGCTCGTTTTAGTGAAGCCCTGTCGGGTAGAGCATGAACGACGACCCCTAACAACGGTTGGTAGTTCAAACGACATCCCGCCAGTCCTGTAGTAGATGGCACTCGTCATTTTTAAGTCAGGGTCGTATTGGTCCTTTTCCCTATTTATTAGGCACTCAAACTACATCGTTTGAACTACGTCGTTTTACTCAGTCTAAGCCTAATAACCTAGTCAAACATACCCAGAACCTCATTCTCCAAAAATCATCAAAATTAGAACGAAAAGAGGAGAAAGAGGCGTCGATTTCTTTCAAGAACAAGCAACAATGTTCTTCAAGTTTCATCCCCGAAATCCAATGGATTTCTCAGTAGATTTCGTCACTAGATATGTGGAATTTCACTAATGGGTTCCTTTTATCCACTAGGTCCCTAGAATTCAGTCAGAACCTTGATTCTACATAACTTGTTTAAACCTAGAGTTTTTAAAATCTCTGTAATTTATTGTGATTTCAGATGCTATATAATCCATAGTCTATATATCATGTTTGTGTTGGGAACGTTATTTAATTCCTTGTATAAAACTCAGAACCCTAATTTACGTAGATTCTCTTAGTTCATGAATTACACTTGCTAGGTCAGTTAAAAAGACAATCATGCTTCAGATTTCGAACGTCACATTATCAGTATATAAACGCTGCATTCTCAGTTAGCATGTTAGTATTTTGAGCTATTTAGTAATTCAGTTACATTTCATTATATACATATTCAGTTGGGAGTAGACTTAGCACCGAGTTGGACTAGGGTTCAGTGTATCCTCATAGTCCCAGAACTACGTGCCCCCATATGATTATAAGTCCCCTTTGTTAGGGATCAGATTTAGTGATCACACTAGTCATGCCTTTATACCCCTGACAAGGTATATTGGGTCCTCTCGATCGGGCGTATACGTCAGACTGAACGTTTAGCTCACGTGGTTTATGTCAGTTAATAGTAGCTCTCACAGTCAGACTCTTAGTGCATTTGACCAGGTTTTCAGTATATACTTCAGCATTCAGTTCAGCATGTTATTTTCTTGATTAGTACTTGGTCATTGCATTCAACTTAGCGTTTCAGTTATGTTTCAGTATTTACATTCTTGCTCAGTTTATGTCATTGCTTAGTTATGCTTTGTTCAACTTATATATGTTTGTTCAGCTTAGTATCTATATCTTGCATGCTCAGTACATTCCAAGTATTGACGCATAGTCTGTGCTACATCCTTTCATGAATTAGGTTCATGTACTCAACATTCAAATCACGATTAGATCGATTCTCGGTCCGCATTCAGCAACTTCAGTGGTGAGTCCTTATATTTCGAAGACAATAGACATGCTTTCATTTTAGTCTTTATATTCAGTTTTTAGTTTTGTTAGAGTTAGCTATGGGGAATGTCCCAACAACTCAACCCAGTTAGAAGTTTTTCAGACATAGTAGTAGATGCAACTTGAGTTGTTAAGTGGTGTTTCAATCATCACTAGACTTTCATTATATTTTATATATTCAGACTAGTTGAGTTTTTTTCCCACTTTCAGTTATTGACAATCATGCTTCAGATTTCGAACGTCACATTATCAGTATATAAACGCTGCATTCTCAGTTAGCATGTTAGTATTTTGAGCTATTTAGTAATTCAGTTACATTTCATTATATACATATTCAGTTGGGAGTAGACTTAGCACCGAGTTGGACTAGGGTTCAGTGTATCCTCATAGTCCCAGAACTACGTGCCCCCATATGATTATAAGTCCCCTTTGTTAGGGATCAGATTTAGTGATCACACTAGTCATGCCTTTATACCCCTGACAAGGTATATTGGGTCCTCTCGATCGGGCGTATACGTCAGACTGAACGTTTAGCTCACGTGGTTTATGTCAGTTAATAGTAGCTCTCACAGTCAGACTCTTAGTGCATTTGACCAGGTTTTCAGTATATACTTCAGCATTCAGTTCAGCATGTTATTTTCTTGATTAGTACTTGGTCATTGCATTCAACTTAGCGTTTCAGTTATGTTTCAGTATTTACATTCTTGCTCAGTTTATGTCATTGCTTAGTTATGCTTTGTTCAACTTATATATGTTTGTTCAGCTTAGTATCTATATCTTGCATGCTCAGTACATTCCAAGTATTGACGCATAGTCTGTGCTACATCCTTTCATGAATTAGGTTCATGTACTCAACATTCAAATCACGATTAGATCGATTCTCGGTCCGCATTCAGCAACTTCAGTGGTGAGTCCTTATATTTCGAAGACAATAGACATGCTTTCATTTTAGTCTTTATATTCAGTTTTTAGTTTTGTTAGAGTTAGCTATGGGGAATGTCCCAACAACTCAACCCAGTTAGAAGTTTTTCAGACATAGTAGTAGATGCAACTTGAGTTGTTAAGTGGTGTTTCAATCATCACTAGACTTTCATTATATTTTATATATTCAGACTAGTTGAGTTTTTTTCCCACTTTCAGTTATTCATTGTTTTAGCTTCCGCATAGTACATGTCTTATTCAGTTATTCTCAGTATGCTTGATATATGCTAGACACAGGGTTAGCTTGGGGTCACTCGTGATCCTAGGTCCCATGTTACGTCAAGGGGGTAGCTTCGGGGCATGACAAAAGGCATCAAGTTATAACATGGCAAGATAACAACGAGACTAAGGTAAACACGCTAAAATTCCTGAATTACTCGAAAAAGAAGGCTAAGGCGTGGATTCTACCAACTAAATATGATACATGCTAGGAACCCCTCGCAAAGCTAGCTAGTCAACATGTAAATACCAACATCAGCTCAATCTAAGATCGGTAAGTCGTAGCCTACCTACCGATCACGCACACTACAAAGTCTACGAATCCACAGTTTTACCCTTCTGAACCGCTTTCTATCTTTGCCACACTATCAAATAAGTGATCACGACGTCAATATAGACATAATAATACCCATATTGCAGTATAAAATTGTAGACCTAAAATTGGGTAAAAAATGGATTAGTGGGCTCCGCACACAGAATTATGAAACTAACTATGTGAACGAGTCCAAACGAGCTCAAGGACCTTGTGCCCAAAAGTTGGGTTCAATTCGAGCTCTAATTTAGCCCAAAACAACCCACACAAAATAAAAGCAGCAAAACCACCATTAAAGAGATAAATAGGAAGGTTCGGGATGAGAATTTATCACAAAAACGATTCCCCAACACAATCTCAATGATCCCAACATAAAGCTTTAGCAACTCCCAACAATTAGCACAAAAATTAAGCTGAATCAGAGCTCAATTGATCATGAGTTCGATTTTGGAAATTTGAGAAAATAAGCTAAAAACGGGTCTAATCTCAAATAAAGCCAATTAAATTACCTCCACGACCGCAAGTCTGATGGCCGCGAACGTGATAGTCAAATGGGTTCGATCAATGCTCACCCTTCAATTTGAATGTATTATTTCATGTTAAATTAAACATTTTGATAATTTATTCTCATTTTAAATTTCACTTGCATAAAAAAGTCACTTAGGAAACATCAAATTAATGTTGAATAAACCAAACTAAATCCGATTTGATGCACCCTTTTTCAAAATTGAAACCCAAAAATTGGAATAAATTGTTTAACAAAATAGAACCGAAGAAGGTACAATGCTTACTTATGTCATTTGTCTAATTTTTTTGTACCAATTTTCGGATTATATAAACCCTAAGTAAGAAATGGAGTAAACCATCCACTACAAAACTGAAATCGAAATCGTGTAAAAGAGCGATGAGCAGCGTAATTGGTGGTAAAGTGTGGAATGGAATAGGCAGAAAGGGTTTGTTGAATGGAAATAGTAGAAGATGGTACGGTCTAATTCCGATGGTGATAGAGCATTCTTCCCGTGGAGAGAGGGCTTACGACATATTCTCAAGGCTGCTCAAAGAGCGTATCATTTGCATCAATGGACCCATTAACGATGACACTTCCCATGTTGTCGTTGCTCAGCTTCTTTACCTTGAGTCTGAGAACCCTTCCAAGCCTATTCACATGTACCTCAACTCTCCCGGTGGCGCTGTTACTGCCGGTCTTGCTATCTACGATACTATGCAGTACATCCGATCTCCAATCAATACTATTTGTCTAGGTCAAGCAGCTTCAATGGGATCCCTTCTCTTAGCTGCTGGTGCCAAGGGTGAGAGGCGTTCTCTCCCTAATGCTACAGTCATGATTCATCAGCCTTCTGGTGGATATAGTGGTCAAGCTAAAGATATGACAATTCACACCAAACAGATTGTTCGGGTATGGGATGCTTTGAACCGACTATACTCCAAGCATACGGGACAACCAGTCGAAATAATTCAGAAGAACATGGATAGGGATTATTTCATGACAGCCCAAGAAGCCAAGGAATTTGGGATAATTGATGAGGTTATCGATCAAAGACCAATCACTCTGGTAACTGATGCTATTGCTAACGACGCCAAAGATAAAGGTTCAAGTTAGAATTTCTGGTAAGACTGAAGCTTCTTCCCAAACTTAAAGGGAGAGAGAGAGAGGTAAAAGGAAAAGATAGAAGGAAGGAATAAAAGGCTAAACTGTTTTTATTGATTTATAGTTTTCCTAGGTACTATGTAGATATAAGACGTAGAGAATAATCAGGAAATGAACATCTGCAATGCACTTTTATGCATATTTTCTTTGCATTGCTGGTCGATCCAGTGTTTATTACTAATGTGTAAGAAAAAAGATAACATTTTCTTTGTAATGCTTAGGAAAGTCTCTGGGTTACTTGCTGCTGTTAGTACTTGTGTGCAAGTTGGATGAATTGATGTCTCAGTTCTTAATTTTCCTACTTTTAAACTTTAGTAAGTTTGTAAAAACAATCTAATATTTTCTCAAAAACAAGAGATGCAAACTATGACTATTAGATGTATAGACATGAAATCTTCTCTTACTTAAGTGCATCTTTAGGCCTAAAACCACTTTTGTGCTTCAGTCTAACAGCAACTGAGAGCTAGTGCTTTTCTGCCTATGCCCCTTCAGTTAGTTTTGGACTAATCTTGAGAGAACAAGTCTTGGATAATCGTGAAAATTCTTAGCAGTTGTCCCTTTGGGGATGTCCTATTGATTAAATTACTTGAGTGAATTCTTTTTCTTTACATCAGAATCTTTTTCCTTGCTCGGAGTTGTTATGGAAAAGAACTAAGTTTGACATAGGCGAGAAGGCTTTAACATTTTCACGATGAAGCTAAAAGCAATATGCTGGAGCATGAGAGTTTTGAATGACAAAGACAAGAGAAAAATGGTTAAGCTGCCGCTAAAAAAGTGGGTACTGACCTTGTTTGTTTAATTTTTAACCAAAATGAAAGCCAACAAAGGCATGAGATAAATGGTGGGCTCAAATGGGCTGAATAGGCTGAGATGGAGGTTCAAGGTAGTATTGGGCATGTAGTCATTTATTGGGACAAAAGAACTTAGAGATGCATTGAGAAATTATTGGTTTGCATTTGGCCACTGATCATAAGGAATAATTTAAATCTAGTGTCAACTGTATTTTCACAAGGATTTATGGTCAGGTGACAGTAAAACTACGGATTGAGGAACTTAAAAATTCATAATAAGTGATTGTACATTAAATTGCTGTGGAGAGTCAATGAGAATGGAGATGAGCTGTGGAAGGATATAATCATTCAGCTATGATAGGAATAGATATTGGAGCTCTTGTTGATTCTCATGCATACTAAAAAGGGGGTATGGAAATAGATATGCAAGTTATGACCAGAATGTCAAAAAGTATGTAAAACTGGAGGTTGGGACTGGGAGCATTATGAGGTTTTGGTAGGATGTTTGGCTTGAGGGTGGAAGACCAATGGATAAATTTCCCATTTTCTACTGTTTAGCTATAATAATACAATGTACAGTGGCTAAATGTCATACAAGGTGTGGATGGCAGTTTTATTTCAGCATAATTTGAAGATTGGGAATTAGATGAAGTTAGTCAATTTATTATATCCTCTGGAACCTACAGGCCTTGACATCAATTGGTTGGATTTTCAGATTTAGTTATCAGGGAAAAATTGAAAATATTCAGTTAAAATTTGTGTTGGTTGGATTAAAGTTCTGGATGACTGTTTATCTAAAAATATGCTACAAGGGAAAGGCTTCTACCTTTGCAGCAGATGCTTTTTTCTGTGAAAAGAAACAAGATTCTGCAGCTCATCTTCCCTTACACTGCAAACTAACAAAACTGGGTTGGTATTTTATTCTAAGCATTGTCTGGGTGAACTTGGTGATGTGACAGTGAGATTTAATGGAGAGCTGGAGTGTTACAAAGTGAGCAGAAGCTGGAAACCGATCTGGAAGACCATCTCTTTTGCATCATATGGACTATTTGGTCACAGTGGAGTAAGAGATTCTTTTAAGATCAAAAACATCAAATCTCTTTTGTAAAAGGTAGAGATGCCTACAGAATCTGTATTTTTGGTGTAGTCGTAGCATGATGGAAAATCCGTCCTAATATTTTGAATTTTTTGAACAGCAATGCTATAAGTGTTTTTTTGTTTCTTCTTGTGCAGTACCTCCTTGATACTCCAATAAAATTTAGCTTATCTTATATTTAAGAAGGCCCCAACTTATTTGGGACTGTGACATAGTTGTTAGTGTTAGAGATAGGGGGTTAGTTGTGCTAATTCTTAAATTGGTAATCTTTTCACATGGGACGACTATCACACCTATTTTGTATTTAACACTTACATATAAGTATGCCTTGTATTCATCATATGAAGACATCAATATGTTGCTACTGTTTCTCTGTTGGTACTCTGTTTGGCTAAACTTCCAAATTCTACGTATTCTGAGAAGTGCTCTTTTTAAGAAGTGCTTTCCGATAAAGTACTTTTGGAGAGTAGCAGTTTGTGTGTGACTAATCAATTTCAAAAGCACTTTTGTCAATATTAGAGCAAACTTTTTGCTTGGCCAAGGTCCTAAACCAATTTTTGGGGAGAAGCTACTTTTCCCAGCTTCTGAATAACAACTTCAGTTGCTACCTAAGTTGCTCGGACTCGGGTGCGGGTATTTGAGACGGATGCGAATCCGAGAGTTGGATTCGGCAAAATTTAAATTTTAAGATTCGGGGGTGCGAATCCGAGTATGGATACGGGTGCGGGGATTCGGCTAAAATTATTCAATATTATAAAATATATTTATAATGGTAGTACAATTCATTAAAGTTCTGACGTGCTGCCATATCTATATATATAGCATATTAAATTAGATAGTAGTACAATTCATTAAAGTTCTGACGTGCTGCCATATCTATATATATAGCATATTAAATTAGATAGTAGTACAATTCATTAAAGTTCTGTGTGCTGCCCTTTCTTCTCCCAAGAAACCCTAGCCCTGCTTTTTTCCTTTCCAAGAAAAAAAGCTTTCTCTAGAAAAAAAACTTTGAATTATTTATTCTTTCCCATGGAGCCCCTTCGCCTCCTCTGTACAGAAAAAAGATCTGTCTGCTCTCTCTCTATTCGTGTAAGCTTCGCCTCTTCATTATTCTTTTCCATGGAGCACCTAGACGTGACAACTTCGTCGTCGTCAACTTTCGCCGGCCACGAAATTGATCTCTTCCCCATTTTTTTCTCGGCTTTGGTCAAAGTATCCGGATCGGATCGAGACGGGTTCGGCCGCAAAAATGAAGAGTCCGCGCAACATAGGTTGCTACTCAAAAGAACTTATGTTTTTCCTAAAAACTTGACCAAACACCTCAACTTTCTAAAATAAGCACTTCTTCAAAACAAGAAAAAAGAAAAAAGGAAAAAGAAAAATGAAAAAAAGAGAGACCTTTTAGCTCCCCAGAAGCTTGGCCAAACAAGCTATTAATCATGACCAATAAAGAATGAGTTACATACCTAACTATTCTATGCCTAGTGGCAGTTTCAAATGCACCGGGCTTTCACAACTCTCAAAAATGCTTTAGAAAACTTTGCTAGAATTGCTGACAGGAGACACATGGTTAAAAAGCTTCTACTGGCCCAAGATGTGTCTAACTTCTAAATTAGATAGAACCATTGTTCTTTTTCCTGGTGAGGATGAGATGAGTAATTAAAGTCACCATTGTCATATCTTGCTATTCTGACATGACACAAAGAAACTGTAAAGTAATTTGCTGGGACATCCATAGATGCCAAAAAATTGTTGTCTACTTCAGCTAACTGGGGTTATGATAAATGGAACTAAGAGGCACCCTTCAGGTGTCTGTTATTAATTCTGGTACATCCTTATGGATTGAATTGGTCTTTTCTGGTGGTTATCCTTAATTGTCTTATCTCTCGAACTTATTCGTTTGAGTTTGATGGCTGCATGGAAGCAAAAGATAATTTTGTTTAATATTTGTGGTTTTCAGTCTGCTATAGCTCCACTTATGGACTAGGGAGATTCTCTTAGGTATGAAAGCCTCGTGTCACTAGGGTTTTAAGTAGAATATTTTGGGAATGGAATCTCAGAGGAGATAGAATATTTCGATTCATAAATATGAAGTCATTGATTCTCAATTTTGAGTTGAGATTTTCTTTTATGAGTGATACACGAGCTTCAGGGAATCTGGTTGGTTCTAATCCAGGTTATATATAAGGCGTATTCTTTCCATATCAAAGAAAGTATACTAAAACATTCTCGAAAATTTTGATATCTTTCGATTTTCCTGTAAGATACAGCGAAAATGTGCCTTCAATGAGGAGTAGAAGGGAGCTATCATTTGTAGTTGGCAAAATTAGAAGCATCTTCTATCTCCAATTTTTGATCACCTGCTTAAAGTAGTCACTGCTCAATAGGTGGTAACAAGGAACCCCTTATATACAAGACAAGGAGCAGCCATGAGGGCTTTACTTATTGATTTTGTAAACCTATCTTAGGTTAAAACTGATGTTTTCACTGTAGTAGAGTAGTCAATAGTTCCAGGGAATTGTGGCTTTCTACGTGTTTTGATGTTTTTGGATAAAGGAACTCGAGTATATATCGAGTCCACTTTATAGCTTGAACAACTTCCTCTGTCTTCTAAATTCATTGCTTCATTTGCTTTGTATCTTGTTATTTTGTGATGCCATACTTTTCATACAATCCTGCTTGGAAAGCTTTTTCTTTGAGCCGAGAGTCCATCGGCATCAGCCTCCTACCCCACAAAGGTAGGGGTGTAAGGTCCACATACATTCCCTCCCCAGACCTCAGTTGTGGGACTACACTGGGTATGTTGTTGAGGCTAAAAAAGTCATATCTAATTTCCGAAGACTTGTGTTGCACGCTGTAAGGTTTTGTTTGATCAACTAAATAACATTTATGTGGTCGTTTGATTTTGAGTGATTCTCTTCATGTCTTACATTGAAAACTTTTCGCTGGGAAGATTGAACTAAATTTAGGTGTGGTTGATTTGTAATAATAGGACTTGTACACTAGCAGTCAGACTCGAAATAATTTAATCTTTATATTCAAACTAGTGCATCACTGCTGGCACTTGAAAGCTCCGACTTCATTTATCTGTTTGAATTTCAGACAGCAGTACAAATTTGGGAAGTTGAGGTTGCTTCCCTCTCCTACTTGATTTTTGAAAATATATTCCCATCATATGCCCCTCATCTGATAATCAATTTGGAAGCTAAATCCCTTTGATTTCTATGGTTTGATTAAAGTGAGGATAAGTGATTATTCTTAAAACTGGTATTCAGTAGGTTTATAAGAATGGAATGCACTTCATTTTGTATAATATCGTGTCTGAGTTTGTCTACCTGGTAGTGGATTCTTGATCTGTCCACTAAAACCCTCCCCCTTTTTCTCACACACAAGACAAAGAGGTTGCAGAAGATAACTTGTGTTTGATATTCTTCATTTGCTTAAGTTCATTGATTGATTATTCAACCCGACCAGAAGCATGGAAGTAGTTTTCTTCCAGTGGCTCGGGTGGCATTTGGATGTGTTGGTTGAGATACTGACAATCTGTTTCATTTGGATGCAGGGATCTACAATCTGCGTTGATACCTGAGAACTTTCATGCGATATTTCACTTACGGAGAATAGATTAGCATGAGAACTTGCTTGAAGTAGTAATAAGAATAATTTTCAGCAATGTAAGTCATTGTTTATTTTTACATGTAGAAGTGAGGAAGAGTTGGTTGTACAAAATTCCTGATTTAAGTTTCTCATTTTGAGCTCAATGCCAAAGATGTTATTTACAGAATTTTTCTTCTAACAAGGCCTATATGGCGATATGTTATTTAGCACTGCTTTAGATAAAAGAGCTTTTGTGTGGGCCGCGAAGCCTGGTTGGTATATTTGTTTGGAAAAAATTTGTAAAAAATACACAAATCTCGTTATGTTAAGAGGCAATAACATCCTATCCATACTCCGTTTCAAAGGACAATTTTTTTAAAAAATTTAAGAATTTCATATAGATCACTCAACGTCCTGATATATAGTGTCTCAATACATTACATTTGTTGATGCAAGACGCACCTGTCTCGGTACATGGCTCAACATCCCTATACATCTCGTCTTGATATATTATCTTTGTTGATACAAGACACGTCTGTCTCGATATAGCGCTCAATGTCCTGATACATCGTGGCTCGATACATTACCTTTGTTGATACAAGACACCTGTCCCGATACACCGTGTAAGAGTGATGCATATGAGAATAGGAGAGAATGATGAAAATATAAATTTTTGTAATTTTTTTAAATTGTAGGAAATTTTAGAGAATATGGTAAAATAAGTTGTGTATTTAGATTTTTCCAAAAAAGTTACATAATAAGCCAAATATGTGATATGTATTTGTTATACACAATTATAGTTTAAGAGAATTATGACCTATAGCTATAGTTAAGATTTTACAGCAAATATCTCTCTCCCTCGCTTCTATCCTCTCTCTCTTTTGCCTCTCTTCTCTTTGTCCTCTCTCTCTTTGTGCAACACAAATACAAATGGCAACATTCAAAAATATAAATGATAACAATCAATGATACAAATACACATGGTAACACAAACACAATAGATGAATACAAATGCACTTGAATACAAATGGTAACATTCAATGATACAAATGGTAACAATCAATGATACAAATACACATGGTAACACAAACACAATACACTGACAATAGATGAATACAAATGCACATGAATACAAATATAATTTGTTTCAAATTACAATAACAATAAAATTGTATCTGTTGATACAACTCTATTCGTTGATACAACTTGTATTCGTTAATGTACTTGATATAATTGACTTGCATCAACGAGTTGAATACAATAATCATTGCTACAAATTAATTTTTTCAATTGTATTCGTGATACAATTATCAGTTAGATACACAATTATCGATCACATATACAAATTAATTGTATCTTTCTCGCTTCTCTCCTACTCTCTCTACCATTCTAGCTTTGCTTCTATCCTAGTATCTAGTTAACAGATCAATTGTATTTATGGTACAGTTATCAACTGGATATACAAATCAATTGTATCTCTCTCCCATATTCTGCTCGCCTCTCTTCTTCCTCTCCAATCTTGTTCTTCTCTCTTCTCCTTGTAACATGTAGATACAAATTGTAATTAAATAATATATAACTAAGAAACCTGCTTATGTTTCTAGTCTTCCCTATTTTTGTAATTTCCCCTATTTGTTTGACATTGTCATAAATTAAAAAAAGAAGACTTTCAAAACTTGTAATTAAATGTGTCATAGCATTTAAAAGGCATTAAAGTTTTTCATTAAGATTGAAATAAAACGTTCAAAATTAAATATCTTCAAGTGAAAATTACAATAATATACTATTTAAGACTTTAATTAACAATATATGCACATACTTATTTTTAATTTCATACATAGTTTTTAAATTACAAACATAGCAGAAAAAAATATTTTTTGAATTTAATTTAATTATTTAATTTCGATCTACTTCTCTCCTCTTTTTCGGATTATGTGCCTAACTTTTAGGGATGATAATTATGATATTAAATTTTCTCTTCAATTACAGTTTCTAATACACACGTTTCTGTGTTTTTCAAATCTTATTTTATTTTTATTTCCTTTTATACAATAAATGTAAGTAAAGTAAAATCTTTTTGTCTTCCCAACAATTTATTATTTCTTAACATTCATTATGCCCTATGTAGTTTTAATTTGGTAGAAATTTGCATCATTATTATCTTCTCTCTTCCGTCCAGCCCTTCACCGTTGTGATCTTCTCTCTTCAGTTCATCTCTTTCACCATTGCTATCGTTTCTCTCCAGTTCATCCCTCAATATTATATTTTTATATTTTGATTTTATGGACAATACTCTATGAAAAAGTCCTAGGCTTAATAAATCCATCATAGTTGTTAATAGTCCTCCTATTGTATGTTCAGGACCTTCGTTTGAGTTGAATGCATTCACGAAATCTCCGATTAAAAAGTTGGAATGTATTCTCATTACTTCTTCAAACAACTAGGTTAAGGAAAAAAAAAACTACCATTGTTACACCAAATAAGAAGGGTAAGGAGAAGATGGTTGAATCTTCCGATTCGAAAAACTGTCCTCATGATAGTGATTTTGAGGACAAAATTCTCATTGCCATAAGATTAAGATTAAACATTGAATCTAAATCAAATTGAGAAATCGTTTGAAAAGGTACTAATTTTATTTTTGATTTCCGTTCTGTTCATATTTGTGACATGCAATTTTTAGTGTATACTTTTTATTCTTAGAAATACGATGGGGTTGCTGTGAAGAAGGTATCCAATCGGAGAGGTGTGAGTTCGGGTAATAAAAAAAGAAAAAAATCGACACCACCTTTTAAAGTATTTTTATTATTTTCGTTTATTATATATAGTGTTGATTATTTAATTGTTTGACTTAAATTGTTTCATCAAACTTGATTTTTAGTTATGTATTTTATAATTTTCATGGCCTCACAATCATAATTTGTTAATTTACTATTTTTTAGATCAAGAAGATACAATCTCGTTGGTGTTTTTATGTCAATATGAAAGATTTATTGATATAATGAATCGGCTATCCAAACTAAATATTCTTCATTTGATTAAAGAGTCATCTTTTTAATATCTTCTTAATTTACAACAAATGAAGGTTCAACATCAAGTTATTAGAAGTTTGGTTCATCACCAGTCGACTAACGATCATGATGGCATGCTTATTTTTAATTTGAATGGCAAAAAACTTCACTTTGGTCTTAAGGAATTCAAAATTATAAGTGATTTTAAATGCGGCGGGCCAATGAGATTTGATCATGATACTGACAGTCAGTCCAACCTCATTGGTCGTTATTTGCCGAATTCAAGCAGTAGAGTGCTGAAAGCTGATCTAATAAGGATTTTCAATGAAGATGAGTTGACTAGGACTGAAGACATTTTTAATACGACGATGATTTATTTCAAAAGATCAAACGCATCATATGTTCCAAAAGATCACTTTCTGTGTGTTGAATTTGGACAACACAATACCTACCCGAGGTAATCTTTCAATTTTTTTCTCTAAGGGATTCAATAACTAGTCAAATGGAAAAGATTAAGGCTATGTGACGTTTTCTAGGTTTCCTCTTGCGTTGTAAATTTGATTTTAAGAATGTTGCAATACAGTTGATGAATCTATTGCAATTTGTACATGACATCGTACTCCTCGCATCTTCAATTGGAATATTTCCAAAAATAAAATTTATTTTGAGCGTCTCAAGAAAGACATATTCAGAAAATATGGCAATCAGGTAATACCAATTTTATAATTACAATTACTTAATTTATTATTTCTATGTTTATACTCATATCTATAATTATTATTGTGATGCTAGTATACATTTGAAGATGTTGTTTTGATGGATGATGAGCAGGGGCGGATTTACGTTGTAGTAAGGGGTATCACGTGACATAACTTTGTTGGGAAAAAATTACTAAATACGTATATATAATCAAAAGGTAATATAAATAAAAGTTAAAATCAGATAAAGCGACACTGCTTGTCACAAGTGATGTTCCAGCTCAGTTGGTCAAATGCCTCAATTGTGAACACAAGGTCCTGTGTTCAATACTCCACTACTTTATTTATTAATTTTTATTTTTTCATCTCGTATGAATTAACAAAATTTTGACTTCATTTATTTAATTTTATTTTTCACCTCGTATGAATTAACAAAATTTTGAACTAGTTTATTGAATTAGATAAGTAATGAATTTTTAGTGATTCTTTGGTGCCTTATTTATACATACTCCATTCATATTTTTTTTAAAAGTGTTTAATATCCCTCCC